>NC_081848.1:2405055-2629790 GCF_963259705.1 Myotis daubentonii
AGCCCTTTTGGCGTGTGCCTCAGTACCTCTGCACTTGACTTCTGCACCTCCTCTGAGTCTCAGTGTGCTTTTCTCTTTCCTTCTAGTTGTAGAATTTCCACTCAGCCAGCCTTCCTGTGGTTCTGGATGATGTCCATTTTGTCTTTTAGTTGTATTTTTGAAGTGGTTGTGTGAGGCAGCAATTTCCGGTGTTTACCTATGTCACCATCTTGGTTTCTCCTAGTTTTATAGTTTCAAGTCTAACATTTCAGTCTTTAATCTACTTAGAGTTTATTCTTGTATATGTTGTAAGAAGGTGGTATAGTTTCTTTTTTAAAAAAATTTTTGCATGTATATGTCCAATTTTCCCAGCATAGTTTATTGAAGAGACTGTCTTTATCCCATTGTATGTTCTTGTCTCTTTTGTCATGGATTAATTGACCATATAGGCATGGGTTTATTTCTGGGCTCTCGATTCTGTTCCATTCATCTATGTGTTTGTTTGTTGTTATGCCAATACCATGCTGTTTTATTACTATAGCCTTGTAGTATAGTTTAATGTCAGGTAGTGTGATGCATCCAAATTTGTTCTTCTTTTTCAAGATTGCTGTTGCTATTCTGGGTCTTTTGTGTTTCCATAAAATTTTGGATTATTTATCTACTTCTTTGAGAACCACCATTGCTATTTTAATAGAGATCACATTGAATCTATAGATTGCTTTGGGTAGTATGGACATTTTAATGATGTAAATTCTTCCAATCCATGAACAAGGTATATGCTCCGATTTAATTTGTATCTGCTTTTATTTATTTCTATTGTCATAATTTTCTGAGTACCAGCCTTTTACTTCCTTGGTTAAATTTATTTCTAGGTATTTTTTATGCAATTGTAAATGGGATTTATTTTCTCTCTGATAGAGACTATTCATGTATAAAATACACATGATTGGTGTATAAAAATGCAACTGATTTCTAAATATTTAATTTTTGTCCTGCTACTTTACTGAACTCATTTATCAGTTCTAGTAGATTTTTGGTGGAATCTTTAGGGTCTTCTCTATACAGTATCATATCCTCTGCAAATAATGATAGTTTTACTTTTTCCTTTCAAATTTGGATGCCTTTTCTTTCTTTCTTTCTTTTTTTTTTTTTTAGTTTTATTGCTTGAAGTATTACAAAGGGTATTACATATGTCTCCTTTTTTCCCCCGCCCTTGACAATCCCCTACCCCCCCAGTGTCTTATGTCCATTGGTTATGCTTATATGCATGCATACAAGTCCTTTAGTTGATCTCTTACCCCCCACCCCCACCCCATTCTGCCCCTCTACCCTCTCCGGTCTTCCCGCTGCAGTTTGACAGTCTGTTTGAGGCAGCTCTGCCTCTGTATCTATTTTTGTTCATAAGTTTATAATGGTCTTTATTATCCATGAATGAGTGAGATCATGTGGTATTTTTCCTTCATTGACTGGCTTATTTCACTTAGCATAATGCTCTCCAGTTCCATCCATGCCGTTGCAAATGGTAAGAGTTCCTTCTTTTTTACAGCAGCATAGTATTCCATCGTGTAGATGTACCACAGTTTTCTAATCCATTCATCTACTGATGGGCACTTAGGCTGTTTCCAGATCTTAGCTATGGTGAATTGTGCTGCTATGAACATAGGGGTGCATATTTCCTTTCTGATTGGTGTTTCTGGTTTCTTGGGATATATTCCTAGAAATGGGATCACAGGGTCAAATGGGAGTTCCATTTTTAGTTTTTTCAGGAAACTCCATACTGTCTTCCATAGTGGCTGCACCAGTCTGCATTCCCACCAGCAGTGAAGGAGGGTTCCTTTTTCTCCACATCCTCTCCAGCACTTGTTGTTTGTTGATTTGTTGATGATAGCCAGTCTGACAGATGTGAGATGGTACCTCATTGTTGTTTTGATTTGCATCTTTCGGATGATTAGTGACTTTGAGCATGTTTTCATATGTCTCTTGGCTTTCTGAATGTCCTCTTTTGAAAGGTGTCTATTTATATCCTTTGCCCATTTTTTTATTGGATTGTTCATCTTCCTTTTGTTAAGTTGTATGAGTTCCCTATAAATTTTGGAGTGTAGGCCCTTATCAGATATGACATTGGTAAATATGTTTTCCCACGCAGTGGACTTTCTTGTTGCTTTGTTGATGGTTTCTTTTGCTGTCCAGAAGCTTTTTATTTTGATGTAGTCCCATTTGTTCATTTTCTCTTTAGTTTCAAGTGCCCTAGGAGCTGCACCAATGAAGAAATTGCTTTGGCATATGTCTGAGACTTTGTTGCCTTTGGATTCTTCTAGAATTTTTATGGTTTCCCATCATACATTTAAGTCCTTTATCCATTTTGAGTTTATTTTTGTGTATGGTGTAAGTTGGTGGTCTAGTTTCATTTTCTTTCATGTATCTGTCCAATTTTCCCAATACCATTTATTGAAGAGACTATCTTAACTCCATTGTATGTTCTTGCCTCCTTTGTCAAATATTAATTGAGCATATTGGTTCGGGCTAATTTCTGGGCTCTCTATTCTATTCCATTGATCTATATGTCTGTTCTTGTGCCAGTACCAGGCAGTTTTGAGAACAGTGGCTTTGTAATACAGCTTGATATCTGGTCTTGAGACCCCACCTACTTTGTTCTTTCTCAGGATCGCTGCAGCTATTCGGGGTCTTTTTTTTATTCCAGATGAATTTTTGGAGAGTTCGTTCTAGATCTATGAAGTATGCCTTTGGTATTTTAATGGGAAGTGCGTTGAATTTATAGATTGCTTTGGGTAGTATGGACATTTTAATGATGTTGATTCTACCAATCCATGAACACGGTATGTTCTTCCATCTGTTTATGTCTTCCACTATCTCTTTTTTCAACGTCCTGTAGTTTTCTGAGTAGAGGTCTTTTACCTCTTTAGTTAAGTTTATTCCTAGGTAGCTTAATTTTTTTGGTGCGATGGTAAATGGGATTTCTTTTTAGTCTCTCTTTCTGAAAGTTCACTATTGGTGTATAGAAATGCCTCAGATTTCTTGGGGTTAATTTTGTATCCTGCTACCTTGCCAAATTCATATATTAAGTCTAGTAGTTTTTTGATGGAGTCTTTAGGGTTTTGTATGTATGATATGTCGTCTGCAAATAAGGACAGTTTTACTTCCTCTTTTCCAATTTGGATGCCTTTTATTTCTTCTTCTTGTCTAATTGCTGTGGCTAGTACTTCCAGTACTATGGACATCCCTGTCTTGCTCACAATCTTAAGGGAAATGCTTATAGTTTTTGCCCACTGAGTATGATGTTGGCTGTGGGTTTGTCATATATGGCCTTTATTATGTTGACGTATGTTCCCTCTATTCCCTCTTTGCTGAGAGTTTTTATCTTAAACTAGAGGCCCGGTGCATGAATTCGTGCATGGGTGGGGGCCCTCAGCGTGGCCTGCAGGGATTGGGCCGAAACCCACAGTCCAATGCCACCTGCCACTCCTGTCTGCTACTCCCGCTCAGCCCGGCCCCACTGCTCCTGCCACGGGCTTGCACCCAGTCAGTCCTGATCGAGAGAGGCTTGCGCCACCACAGCAGCGCTCACCAACAGTGAGCCCTGCATCTGGTGCCTGTCCCAAGGGCGATGGGGGGACTGGGACTCAATCGGCCCTCCACGCCGGCAGTGGGACACCCTTGCTGGCCTGGGATCTGGATCCTTCCTGCTGATGTTCACACCGGTTGTCAGGAGCCACCTGGCAGCCGCTTTGATATGGTTTCTTCCTTGGGGAGCATCTAGGGAGGGGAAGCAGCCACGGTGCCAGAGGCTGACTTCCAGGAGGCCAGTGGTTCTGTCGGGATCGTGCAGGAAGCACTGTTCCTTCGGTGCCTGGCACGTTCTCCAGAGATTGGACCTGCAGGACTACTGAGGGAGGGAGTGGCTGCCACCGGGGCTGGTCGGTCAGCTGAGCAGCATTCCTGCTGTGGGAGCACACTGACCACCAGGTGGCAGCTCCTGCATTGAGAGTCTTCCCCCTGGTGGTCAGTGCATGTCATAGCGACTGGTCAACCAGTCATTTGGTTACTTAGGCTTTTATATACTGGTATATAGATGAGTACTGGATTTTGTCAAATGCTTTTTCTTTGTCTATTGATATGATCAGTGTTTGTGTGTGTGTGTGAATTGATTTCAGAGCGGGAGAGGGAGAGAGAGAAAGAAACATCAATGAGAGAATCATTGATCAGCTTCCTCCTGCACACCCCACACTGGGGATTGAGCCCACAACCCTGGCATGTGTCCTGACCAGGAATCAAACTGTGACCTCCTGGTTCAGAGGTTGATGCTCAGCAACTGAGCCAGGCTGATCAGATGGTTTCTATCCTTCATGTTGTTTGTGTGGTGTCTCACGTTTACTGATTTGTGGATATTGTACCGACCTTGAATCCCCAGAATAAACCCCACCTGATCATGGTGTGTGATCTTTTTAAATATTGCTGGATCCATTATGTTCATCAGGGATATTGCCCTGTAATTTTCGTTCTTTGCAGTGTCTTTATCTGGTGTTGGAATTAGGATCATGCTGGCCTTGTAAAGTGAGCCTGGGAGTCTTCTCTCCTCTTGCATATTTTGGCATAGTTTGTGAAGGATGTGTTAGTTTTTCTTTGAATGTTTGGTCGAATTTATCTGTGAGGCCATCTGGTCCGGGAAGTTTTGTTGGGAGTGTTTTTATTGCTGCTTCAGTTTCACTGGTTGTAATCTGTCTGTTCAGGTCCTGCGCTTCTTCCTGATTCAGAAGCTTGTATATACTAGGAATTTATACATTTTGTCCATTGTCCAATTTTTTTGGCGTACGGTTGTTTGTAATATTTTCTTTCAATCCTTTGTATTACTTTGGTGTCACTTGTTACTTCACCTCTTTCATTTCTGATTTATTGCTACACTCTCTTTTTTATCTTCATGAGTCTGGTTAAAGGTTTGTCAATCTTTTCTGTCTTTTCAAAGAACTAGCTCTTGGTTTCATTGATCTTTTGTATTGATTTTTTAGACTCCATTTTATTTATTTCTGCTCTGATCTTTATTATTTTCTTTCTTATACTCACTTTGGGGTTTGTTTGTTCTTTTTCAAGTGTCTTTAAATGTAAAGTTAGATTGTTTGAGACTTTTCTTGTTTTTTGAGATAGGCCTGTAATGCTATGGATTTCCCTTAGGACTGCTTTCACTGCATCCTATAGATTTTGAGTTGTTGTACTTCATTTTCATTTGTTTCAAGGTATCTTTTGATATCTTCTTTGATCTCATTGTTAACCCATTCATTGTTTAGTAATATGTTATTTGGCCTCCATGTCTTTGTGTGTTTTTCAGTTTTTTCTTGAGGTTGATTTCCAGTTTCAGAGAAGATGCTTGATATTATTTTAATATTCTTAAATTATTGAGATTTGTTTTGTGTCCTAATATGTGGTTTTTCCTAGAAAATGTTCCATGTGCACTGAAAAGAAGGTATATTCTGCTGTTTTGGGTGAAATGCTCTAAAGATATCAATTAAATCCATCTGATCTAGTGTGCCATTTAAGGCCACTTAATCTAGGCATTTTCTGTCTAGAAGATATATTCATTGATGTCAACAGGGTGTTAAAATCCCCTACTATGACTGTCCATCTCTCCCTTTATATCCATCAAGGTCTGCTTTATATTTAGATGTTCCTCTGTTGAGTACATAAATGTTTATAAGGGTTATAGCATCTTGTTGAATTACTCCCTTTATCATTATGTAGTATCATTCTTTGTCCTTATTTTTTTTTAATATATTTTATTGATTTTTTACAGAGAGGAAGGGAGAGAGATAGAGAGTTAGAATCATCGATGAGAGAGAAACATCGATCAGCTGCCCCCCGCACATCTCCCACTGGGGATGCGCCCGCAACCCAGGCACATGCCCTTGACCGGAATCGAACCCGGGACCCCTCAGTCCACAGGCCGACGCTCTATCCACTGAGCCAAACCAGCCTCGGCCTTGGTCCTTTTTAAAAGTCTATTTTGTCTGATATAAGTATTGCTACCTCAGCTTTTTTTATTTTTTATTTCCATTTACATGAAATATCTTTTTCCATCCCTTTACTTTTAGTCTGTGTGTATCTTTTCATTATGAGGGGGGTATCTTGTAGACAGCATATACAGGGTGTCCCAAAAAAGTGTATTCACCTTTTGAATAATTATTTAACCCATTCTAATGGGTTAAATCTGAAAAGAAAGAAACATCAGTTGAGTTATTAGCTATTGAAGTGTGTGTACATTTTGGGGGAGACCCAGTATATGAGTCATGTTTTCTTATTTGTTCAGCTATCTGTCTTTTATTCACAGCATTTAAGCCATTTACATTTAAAGTAATTATTGAGGTTTCACGGCAACGCCTTGTGGAAGGCGATGGAGAGAAGCGCTCACTCCGCACTCCTGGCAGTCCCCGAAGGACCGCTCCTTAAAGCGCCTGCGGGGCCAGGAGCACAAGTACCTGTCGGGGGGGGGGGGCGGGGGGGGCGCCCCCTGAGCCCGTCCTCCCGGAACGAAGGCGGAAAGCGGAGGGAGACCGGAGGCTGCCGATAGCGGGGAACCACAGAATAAGAGAACTCCCGACTTGCCTGAAGAAGAGGAGGAGGAGGAAGAAGAATTTGTAAAGGAAGAGATCAAGGAGAATGAAGAAGCAGTAAAAAAGGTGCTTATAGAAGCCACCCGGGGGTTTGAGGAGGTTGTGGTGGAGGAAAGCCCTGATTTTGAAACACACATAACAATGTGTGATGATGATCCTCCCACACCTGAAGAAGCCTCGGAAACTCAGCCTGATGAGGAAGAAGGAGGAAAAGTTCCTCCACCAGAAGTGGGAGCTGCAATTAAGATCATCCGGCAGTTAATGGAAAAGTTTAACTTGGATCTGTCAACAGTTACACAGGCCTTCCTAAAAAATAGTGGTGCCAAGACCGGTTTGGCTCAGTGGATGGAGCGTCGGCCTGCGGACTGAAGGGTCCCGGGTTTGATTCCGGTCAGGGGCATGTACCTGGGTTGCGGGCATGTCCCCAGTGGGAGATGTGCAGGAGGCAGCTGATCGATGTTTCTCTCTCATTGATGTTTCTGGCTCTCTGTCTCTCTCCCTTCCTCTCTGTAAAAAAATCAATAAAATATATTAAAAAAAATAGTGATGAGGTGGCGGCTACCACCTCCTTTTTAGAGTCTGGTCAGAGGGCTGATGGGTATCCCATTTGGTCCCGACAGGATGACTTAGATTTGCAAAAGGGTGTTGAGGATGCCCTAGATACATTGGTCAGAAAATTTGGTGCTCAGAATGTAGCTCGGATAATTGAATTCCGAAAGAAATAATTGACAGGATAACGAGAAAAGAAAAGAGGTGTGGCGGATGGGGTGGTATTTTGTGACCACTGAACTTCAGAGATTTTTATGTTGGAACTGACACATCTGACCAAATGCTGTCATTGCTCTGTGAGTCCAAGATTTTATAGCCACGCAGAGTTGTGTAGGATAAAAATAAAAGATATTGGATATATTTAGAGCTGTCCCTGGCAGTATCAGTGTTTCTTGAAGGAAAATATAAACCAGAGAGAGGTTGGTAATCTTTTTTTGGAATGGAACCTGTATCTTACTGTACAGGAGCTAATAATCCAGTCAAAGGAAGAAATTGGAAGACAGGCCTTTCCAGACAGTGTGACTACAGAGCCTCCTGTCCTTCGGCAGAAGCTCCTCTCGGTCGTGATGGATTCTAAGCCAAGAATGGAGAAATAGGGGAGACTTCATTACAAGGCCCGGAACATGGGTTACCCGAGACCTTTGCATCCCCCCGTGAGCTCTGATTTCTCAGATCATCCGACAGTTAATGGAAAAGTTTAACTTGGATCTGTCAACTACTTTGAAACCCCCATGTTTCCTTTGCTAACTTAATATTTGGGGACCCTGCTCCTTGGCTGTTCTTTGAGTCCTTGTCAGTCAAGCATCTAACATGTTTCTTTACCTATCACCCAGTTTTGTTTAGAGTCTCAAGAATAGTCTTACTTGGTTACTAGTAATAATGTGTTTCTATTTGTTGAGGATAATTTTGTGATAAGCTTGTGTTAGAGTTAAAAATTAGTGAATTAATTCCTCTTCGTTGTGTTGCTTTTGTTATTGAAAATAAATGGAACTTTGTAAAAAAATAAAAAATAAAAAAATAAAGTAATTATTGATAGGTACACATTTATTGCCATTTTATTCTTTTAATTATATTCCTGTTTTTGTTTTCTTCTCATCTTCTCCCTCCCCCTCACCTCCTCCTCCTCCTCTTCCTTCCCCTTCTCCTCCTTCTTAAAGAAGGCCCTTTAACAGTTCTTATAATGCTGATTTGGTGGTAATAAACTCCTTTAGCTTTTTCTTGTCTGGGAGGCTGTTTATTTCTCCTTCAATTTTAAAAGATAGCCTTGCTGGGTAAAGTAGTCTTGGTTGTAGGTCCTTGATTTCATCACTTTGAATATTTAATGCCAATCCCTTCTGGTCTGAAATGTTTCTGTTGACTTAAATATTGGACTCAAAACCATAAAAATCCTAGAAGAAAAGATACATAGTAATATCTCAGACATTTCTTATAGCAATATTTTTTCTGCTATTTCTCCTTGGGCAAGGGAAACAACAGAGAATATAAACAAATGAGACTACACCATACTAAAAAATTTCACATAGCAAAGGAAACCATCAACAAAATGAATGGGACAATATATTAACCAATATATCTGATAAGGGGTTAATATCCAAAATTTATAAAGAACTTATAAAACTCAACACCAAAATACCCAAACAATCCAATTAAAAAAAATTGGCAAATGACCGGAATAAACACTTCTCCAAAAAGGACATGCAGCTGGTCGATAGACATATGAAAAGATACTCAACATCACTAATTGTCAGAGAGATGCAAATTAAAACAACAATGAGGTATCACCTCACACCTGTCAGAATGACTGTCATCAATAAATCAACAAACAACCAGTGTTGGCAAGGATGTGGAGAAAAGGGAACCTTCGTGCACTGTTGGTGGGAATACAGATTGGAGTAGCCACTATGAAGAGCAGTATGGAGTTTCCTCAAAAATTAAAAATGGAACTGCCTTGCCCTGACCGGCTTGGCTCAGTGGAGAGAGCGTCACCCTGCGGACTGAGGGGTCCCAGGTTCGATTCCGGTCAAGGGCATGGACCTTGGTTGCGGGCACATCCCCAGTAGGGGGTGTGCAGGAGGCAGCTGATCGATGTTTCTCTCTCATCAATGTTTCTAACTCTTTATTCCTCTCCCTTCCTCTCTGTAAAAAATCAATAAAATATATTTTTTAAACAATGCAACTGCCTTGTGATCCAGAAATTTCACTTTTGTGGATTTATCCTAAGAAACCCAAAATACTTATTCAGAATAATATATGCATCCCTATGTTCATTGCAGTTTCGTTTACAATAGCCAAGATTTGAAAGCAGCCTAAGTGCCCATCAGCAGATGAGTGAATAAAAAAGCTGTGGGAGCCCTGGTCGGTTTGGCTCAGTGGATAGAGCATTGGCCTGCGGACCAAAAGGTCCTGGGTTCGTTTCCAGTCAAGGGCAGGTACCTTGGTTGCAGGCTGCTCCCCAGCCTGGGCCCTGGTCAGGGCTCGTGCAGGAGGCAACCAATCAATGTGTTTCTCTCACATCAATATTTCTCTCTGTCTTGCTCTCTCTCTTCCACTCTCCCTAAAAATCAATGGAAAAATATCCTCAGGTGAGGATTAACAACAACAAAAAGCTGTGGGACATTTACACATGGAATACTGAGCAGCTGTAAAAAAGAAGGATCTGTTACCCTTTGGGCCAGCATGGATGGACCTGGAGAGTATTGTGCTAAGTGAAATAAGCCAACCTGAGAAAGACAAATATCATATATCTCACTTATTTGTGGAATCTAATGAACAAAACAAATTGACCAACAAAATAATGCCCAAGGTGCCGTCACTGCCGGGCTGTGGGAAGCCCGAGGTTGCCGCGCAGACACTGCAAACAGGAGGAGTGGATAGAGCGTCGGCCTGCGGACTGAAAGGTCCCAGGTTTGATTCCAGTCAAGGGCATGTACCTGGGTTGCGGGCACATTCTCAGAAGGGGGTGTGCAGGAGGCAGCTGATTGATATTTCTCATTTATGTTTCTAACTCTCTATCCCTCTCCCTTCTTCTCTGTAAAAAATCAATAAAATATATTTTAAAAATAAATAAATAAATAAATAAAAATAAAAATTCTTGTTTTTAAAAGCATTAACAAGAAAAAGAAAAACAAAAGGTATGGAGCAGAAGACATGCCCCTTAGTTCGGTGGGAAGGTGCAATTTTTGGTTCTCTGGAATTGAATGTTTAGTGTTTCTATAAACAGAAAAAAAGAAGAGGAGAAGGAGGAGGAGGGGGAGGGGGGGGAGGAGGAGACAGTTAAAGGTCCCCAAAGCCCATGGCTGTCCTATTACCCACACCCACCAATACAAAGAGCACCAGCGAAAGAGCAGAGGACAGGAGAAACCAAGAGTGGGCCAGGGGGGAGAACGGGGGCAGTGTCCCCTGTGCAGTATGCTCTTAGGGTCAAAGAATGAAAAGGCTCCTTTTGCCAGAAAAGGAGAGGGAAGAAATGGGAAAACAGAAAAGGGGAGATAGGGATTTGAATGCATAGAGGAAGAAGGAGAGGCCAATGGATTGTGCACTTTTCTCCTACCCTATAGCCTTTGGAGTTTTCTTTATAATATTTCAGCATTAAAGAATTTTAGCCAGGACAGTGTTGCTCAGTGGTTGAGCATCGACCTATGAACCAGGAGGTCATGGTTCGATTCCTGGTCAGGGCAAATGCCCAGGATGCAGGCTCGATCCCCATTGTGGGCATACAGGAGGCAGCCAATCGATGATTCTCTCTCATTGATGATTTTATCTCTCTCCCTCTCCCTTTCTCAAATCAAAAATATATTTAAAATTTTTTTGAAAAAAGTAAAACTTATGAAACACCTAATAGATATAGATATTGCATTAAGAAATGGTGTACATAGCTAAGATCTGGAAACAGCCTAAGTGCCCATCTGTAGATGAATGGATTAGAAAACTGTGGTACATCTACACGATGGAATACTATGCTGCTATAAAAAAGAAGGAACTCTTACCATTTGCAACAGCATGGATGGAACTGGAGAGCATTATGCTAAGTGAAATAAGCCAGTCAATGAAGGAAAAATACCACATGATGTCACTCATTTCTGGATAATAAAGACCATTATAAACTTATGAACAAAAATAGATACAGAGGCAGAGCTGCCTCGAACAGACTGTCAAACTACAGCAGGAAGGCTGGGGAGGGTGGGAGGGCAGGAGGGGGGCGGGTAAGAGATCAACCAAAGGACTTGTATGCATGCATATAAGCATAACCAATGGACATAAGACACTGGGGGGTAGGAGAGGCCAGGGGATTGTCAAGGGCGGGGGGAAAAAAAGGAGACATATGTAATACTCTTTGTAATACTTTAAGCAATAAAAATAAATAAATAAACAAACAAACAAACAAAAGAAATGGTGTAAATGACAGTATAAACAATTAAGATTTATATGATGAAGAAACATTTTCTGGGAAAAAATGTTTATTATATGTGACTCCTTTATAATGTTTGAACATGACAAAATTTATGACTCAGTTCTGAATCTAAGTATTGCTTTAAAAATATCATTAATAATTTCAATGTGGGTCAAAGTTTCTCCAAATTAAAATTACTCTTTTAAATATCTAAAAAGCAATAATTCAAGAAATGTCAATTAGTACTGTTTGAGTGGCTCAGCTGGTTAGTGTTGTCCCAGTATACCAAGGTTGCGGGTTTGATCCCCCATTAGGGTACATCCAGGAATCAACCAATGAATACAGAAATAAGTGGAACAATAAAGCAATATTTCTCTCTCCCCCTACCCCCCAAATCAATAAATTTAAAAAAAAAAAGCAAGGTCATTTAATTTAGCATTCCTGGCAATAGAACATACTTCATGAGAAAGATTTTATTATAACAATACAATTAGGGACTCTACCAAAATTAAAGCAAGAAAAATTAGTTTAATGAAATACATATGTAAGTTATACATTTATAAATTATATATGACTTTATTACTTATGCAGACATTGCTGGCCCATCTTTAAGTTAATTTATCTTGGATATTTTATTGACTTTAAGTCACACAAGAACCATAGCTATGGTTATTGATTTCAGAGAGGAAGGGAGAGGGAGAGAGAGATAGAAACATCAATGATGAGAGAGAGTCATGGATCGGCTGCCTCCTGCACGCCCCACACTGGGGATGTTGCAACCCGGGCATGTGCCCTGACTGGGAATTGAACCATGATCTGATTCATAGGTCGACACTCAACCACTGAACCACACTGGTTAGGCACTTTACATATTTTTTAAATTTTGTCATTAGAAAACGTATTTGTTAAGGTAAGAGGATAGAGCATATTTAACAGTTAGCTTTCAGATAATTCAAGTATTTTGACATATGATAGGTGAGCCTTCATTTGTACTCTGATCTGGCCCAGTAAATATTAAGGGTGGCTTGTTCCACCCCTCTTTAGGTACCTATTTTGATTTGGTTTTAGTCCTTTTATTGTTCCTACTTGAAAGTATAGAGATATATTATATATAAAATGTCCATCCAGCCCTAGCTGGTTTGGCTCAGTGGATAGAGTGTCAGCCTGCGGACTAAAGGGTCCTGGATTCAATTCCAGTCAAGGGCACATGCCAGGGTTGCAGGCTTGATCCCCAGTGGGGGCTGTGCAGGGGGCAGCTGATCAATGATTCTCTCTCATCATTGATATTTCTATATCTCTCTCCCTCTCCCTTCCTCTCTGAAATCAACAAAAATATACTTTTTAAAAATGTCCATCCACTCTTATACAAAAGGTAACATTCTGAAAGGGTCCTGCGTAACATTCCAGTCAAGGGCATGTACCTTGGTTGCAGGCTCCTCCCTGGCCCAGGCCCTGGTTTGGGCTCATGCAGGAGGCTACCAATCAATGTGTTTCTCTCACATCAATGTTTCTCTCTGTCTTTCCCTCTCTCTTCCACTCTCCCTAAAAGTCAATGGGAAAATATCCTTGGGTGAGAATTTTAAAAAGAAGAACAGAACTTAACAGCCAAGAGATTGAATTTCAAAATGGCAGTGGAGTAAGTGGAAGCTACACTAACATGCTTCCAGGACCAAACTGGAATTATAACTAAAATACAGAAAAACCATCCTGAATAATCAACTGAAGACTAGCTAGAGAGAACCCTGATAACCGAAGACAAAAAGTAGAGACTGCATAGAGACAGAGTAGGAAAAAATCACTGTCAGAGAACCAAAAAGAAAAACAATTTAAAAACAGGACAGCTTAAGGGAGCTGTGAGACAACATGAAACGTAACAATATTTGTATAATAGTGCCAAAAGGAGAAGAAAGTGACAAGGGATAGAGAATGTGTTTGAAGAAATAATGGCAGAAAACTTCCCAAACCTGGTGAAGGAAAAAGTCACACAACTTCAGGAAACACAGAGAACCCCAAGCAAGAAGAACCCAAACAGGTCCATGCCCAGACACATCATAATTAAAATGTCAAACATTTAAGACAAAGAGGATCTTAAAGGCAGCAGGAGAAAAGCAATTTGATATCTACAAAGGAGCTCCCATAAGGCTCTCAGCTGATTTATCATCAGAAACTCTACAGGCCAGAAGGGAATGGCATGAATTATTCAAAGAAATGAAAAGCCAAGATCTGAAACCAAGACTACTATATCCAGCAAGACTATCCTTTAAAATAGATGGTGAAATAAAGAGCTTCCCAGACCAAAAGAAAAAAAAAAGGCTAAAGGAGCTCGTTACACTACACCAGCACTGCAAGAAATGCTAAAGGGACTGCTGCAATGAGAAGAAATAGAGAGAAAAACAAATGGGACTACATCAAAATAAAAAGCTTCTTCACAACAAAAGAATCCATCAACAAAATGAAAATGGAGCCCTGGCTGGTTTAGCTCAGTGGATAGAGCGTCGGACTATGGACTGAAGGGTCCCAAGAGCACATGCCTGGGTTGTGGGCTCGATCACCAGTTGGGGGTGTGCAGGAGATGGCCAATCAATAATTCTCTCTCATCATTGAGGTTTCTCTCTCTTTCCCTCTCCCTTCCTCTCTGAAACCAAAAAAATAAAAAAGAAATAAAATGGAGCCCACTGTATGGGAGAACATATTTGGCAATGATACATTTGATAAAGAGTTAATACCCAAAATGTATAAGGAACTCATACAACTTAACAGAAGGAACACAAAACAATCCAATTAAATGGGCAAAGGACCTAAATAGACACTTCTCCAAAGTGGACATATAGAAGGCCAAGAGACATGAAAAATGCTCAAAGTCCCTGATCATAAGAGAGATGCAAATTAAAACAACAATGAGGTATCACCTCACACTGGTCAGAATAGCTACCATCAACCAATCAACAACTGACAAGTGTTGGCAAGGATGTGGAGAAAAGGGAACCCTCTTGCACTGCTGGTGGGAATGCAGACTGGTGCAGCCACTATGGAAAACAGTATGGAGTTTCCTCAAAAATTAAATATGGAACTTCCATTTGACCCAGTGATCACACTTCTAGGAATATATCCTAGAGACCGGAAACACCAATCAGAAAGAATGTATGCACCCCTATGTTCATAGCAGCACAATTTACAATAGCCAAGGTCTGGAAACAACCCAAGTGCCCATCAGCAGATGAGTGGATAAAAACGCTGTGGTACATTTATCCCATGGAATACTAGGCAGCAGTAAAAAAAGAAGGATCTCTTACCCTTTGAGACAGCATGGAGGGGCCTGGAGAGTATCATGCTGAGTGAAATAAGCCAGTCAGAGAAAGACAAGTGTCACATGATCTCACTCACATGTGGAATCTCAGGAACAAAATAAACTGTTGAACAAAATAGATCCAGAGACACAGAAGCATAGAACAGAGTGCAGAATCTTGGAGGGAAGGCCTAGGTTGGTGGGTGGGAAGTGACCAACCAAAGAACTTGTATGTGTCCATGCATAACCCATAGACACAGGCACTAGGGTGGTGAAGGCCTAGGGCGGGGGGCGAGGCAGCTATAAGGAATCAATGGGAGAAAAGGGACATACGTAATACATTCAACAATAAAGATTTATTTTAAAAACACAAAAAGGAGAGAAAACCAAGATGGCGGCATAGGTAAACACCGGAGTTTGCTGCCGCGAACAACCACTTCAAAAATACAACTAAAAGCCAAACCGGTTTGGCTCAGTGGATAGATGCTGGGGTCCAACCCCAGCAGGTCCAGGGGTCCCCAAAGGTGTGGACGGAGTCGGCGAAGAAGGAATGACACGGAGACAGCGTTCAGTTGATCAGCAGCCTAGCCAGGATCTCTAGCCCGGATCTCCAGCCAAGTTCTGGTCTGGATCTCCAGAGAGGTTCTGCTTAGGATCTCCAGCCAGGTTCTGTACAGGTTCTCCAGCCAGGTTCTGTAGCCATGTTCCCTCGCTAGGTTCTCCAGCCAGGTTCTGTCTGAGATCTCCAGCCAGGTTCGGTCACCAGGTTCTAGTCAGGTTCTCTTGCCATATTTCTGTAGTCAGGTTCAGTCCAGGATCTTTTGCCATGTTCTCTCCAGCGAAGTTCTTCTGTCTGTAGGTTCTGTGTAGGTTCTGTCTTCTGAATTCTGTCTGTTCTTGTCTTGTTGCATCTGTATTTATACCAGTTGATTCTAATCCTGTCAATTTCTATTACAAAGGTTAGGGCGTTTTTATCTCCATTCCAGGGAGTAAAGATTATGTAGCTTAAGCATGATTGTTTGTAGTTAAATTGATTAACTACCCGCCTGGCACTTAGTTAAGGAGTTTCATCCCCTCCCTAACTTCAGGGGAAAATCCCTACCTGGGGATTCAACCTTTCTCGGAGAGGTGACCTTGGTTAAAACACAGCGCCAAGAAGGTGAGCAAACATATTAAGAACAGTATGCCATATATGCCAGGTCCTTTGAAACAGCGAGGATGGACTGGCTCCCGGCAGATAGAGCGTCGGCCTGCGGACTGAAAGGTCCCAGGTTCGATTCCGGTCAAGGGCATGTACCTCGGTTGCGGGCACATCCCCAGTGGGGAGTGTGCAGGAGGTAGCTGATCGATGTTTCTCGCTCATCGATGTTTCTAACTCTCTATCTCTCTCCCTTCCTCTCTGTAAAAAATCAATAAAATATATTTTTTTAAAAAAATACAACTAAAAGATGGAACGGCCATCATCCAGAACCACAGGAAGACTGGCTGAGTGGAAATTCTACAACTAGAAGGAAAGAGAAAAGCATACCGAGACTCAGAGGAGGCGCAGTGCTGAAGTAAAATACTAAGGTGCAGAGGTGCATATGGAGCAGGCTGGCGGCTGAGGGCGCGGTTGTCGTTTTCAATCAGGAGGGAGTCTCAGGCTCTGAGCTCCAGTTCCGGGCGAGTCTCTAGGGACCCAGACTCATACGGGAGAAGCAGGACTGTCTGGCATCGGTCGGAACTCGAGGGCAGCTTTCTCTCCAAGGGGCTTGCAGCCCTTACTGGGACATTGAGAAGCAGAGCCTCTGAAGGCAGGACTGAGAGCAGCCATAACTGCTAGCCCTGCCCTGTTGATCCCGTGGGACCCGCCCCGCCCAAGCCCTGCAGGGAGGTTTTTGCTGGATAGCCTCAGGCAAAGGCTAGATTAGCACCTCCCTAGAGATCCAGGAGCCAGGAAACCCAGAGGTCAGAGTGGGACCATCCAGTTTGCAGCTCTGTGGAACCATAAAGGACACACTCAGGGGGCAGACTCAGTGAGCACCAAAGCCCCACTGAAGCAAGTCTTGTCCCAGAGGGGTGTCTCTAGCACAGAAGTTCTCCCACTGCAGACACAGCTGATTCTCACAGCCAATTGGCCTGGAGGTCAATTCCTCCCAGTGAGTGATACCTACAACAATCAAGGCTTAACTACAACAAGACTGTGCACAAAGACCACAAGGGGGTGCACCAAGAGTGTCCTCCTCAGGTAATTGGGGAGGCTGAACCATTGGACCCTAGAGCACACTCAGCACAGAAAACCACTTTATCAACACAGGGAAGCATAAAAAATGCAGAGACAAAGAAAAAGGACACAAATGACAGAAATGGAGGAAAGCAAACGACTGGATATAGAGTTCAAAGCCACACTTTTAAGGTTTTTCAAGAATTTTCTAGAAACTGCTGATAAACTTAATGAGACCCTCAAGAAATCTAATGAGACCCTCGAGGTTATGATAAAGGACCAACTAGAAATTAAGCATACACTGACTGAAATAAAGAATATTATACAGACTCCCAACAGCAGTCTAGAGGATCGCAAGAATCAAGTCAACGATTTGAAATACGAAGAAGCAAAAAAACACCCAACCGGAAAAACAAAATGAAAAAAGAATCCAAAAATACGAACATAGTGTAAGGAGCCTCTGGGACAGCTTCAAGCGTACCAACATCCGAATTATAGGGGTGCCAGAAGAAGAGAGAGCAAGATATTGAAAACCTATTTGAAGAAATAATGACAGAAAACTTCCCCTACCTGGTCAAAGAAATAGACTTACAGGTCCAAGAAGCGCAGAGAACCCCAAACAAAAGGAATCCAAAGAGGACCACACCAAGACACATCATAATTAAAATGCCAAGAGCAAAAGACAAAGAGAGAATCTTAAAAGCAGCAAGAGAAAGAAACTCAGTTACCTACAAGGGAGTACCCATATGACTGTCAGCTGACTTCTCAACAGAAACTTTGCAAGCCAGAAGGGAGTGGCAAGAAATATTCAAAGTGATGAATACCAAGAACCTACAACCAAGATTACTTTATCCAGCAAAGCTATCATTCAGAAGTGAAGGTCAGATAAAGAGCTTCACAGATAAGAAAAAGTTAAAGGAGTTCATCACCACCAAACCAGTATTATATGAAATGCTGAAAGGTATCCTTTAAGAAGAGGAAGAAGAAGAAAAAGGTAAAGATAAAAATTATGAACAAATACACATCTATCAACAAGTGAATCTGAAAATCAAGTGAATAATCTGATGAACAGAATGAACTGGTGATTATAATAGAATCAGGGACATAGAAAGGGAATGGACTGACTATTCTTAGGGGGGAAATGGGTGAGGGGGATGCGGGAAGAGACTGGACAAAATCGTGCACCTATGGATGAGGACAGCGGGTGGGGAGTGAGGGAGGAGGGTGGGGTGGGAACTGGGTGGAGGGGAGTTATGGGGGGGAAAAAGAGGAACAAATTTAATAATCTGAACAATAAGGATTTAATTAAAAAAACACAAAAAGAACATTCTATATATGGTGTTCTATATTTAGATTTTTAATGTGAAAGTAGTGTACATTCCAGCGGGCACTCCATATTAGCACACACAGGTCATTCGTATTCCTTTAGCGGCGGCACAGTGCTAAAGGAATAAGTGTGTGGGGTTGACTCACAGACTGTTTCCGGGGGACTCGATAAGGTGTGTGTCCCACCTCCCGCTGGATGTGGGAAGAAGCAGGAGCTGCCACGAGGGTTTCAGTCACGTGGGTGACAGAGGGAGGCGGCCCCCACACTTACCTGTCATCCTAGTGGGGGCTCTTCCGGACAGAGGAATTCGTTCTGAGGGTAAAGGTAGGCTGCACCTGCGTGTAGAGGCGGTCTCCCAGGGGCCTGGCGCCTCCAATCTCAGTCACTGAGAGACAGGACACACCTGCGAAGGGAAGTGGGACCTTGGAAAGTGGGGCCTTTGGTTCTTCCTCTGGAGCCTGAGCTTTGAGGGACCTAGACTGCATTGTGGATGCTCCCTGTTCAGAACCACCTGTGCATGTCCTGTTGCTCTAGATCCGTGGTCGGCAAACTGTGGCTCGCGAGCCACATGCGGCTCTTTGGCCCCTTGAGTGTGGCTCTTCCTAAGCCTTAGGAGTACCCTAATTAAGTTAATAACAATGTACCTACCTATATAGTTTAAGTGTAAAAAATTTGGCTCTCAAAAGAAATTTCAATCGTTGTACTGTTGATATTTGGCTCTGTTGACTAATGAGTTTGCCGACCACTGCTCTAGATGATTTCCTGTGGTTTACAAACCCTCTGTGATCCCTCACTGAACTCATTCCTCCCTCCCAGGACACTGGCAAACGGCTGAGTGGTCTCCTGCATGCAACATGCTGGGTCACACTAAACTGCACGCCCCATTCCATCTGCCTGGTCATCCACCACCATCTCTTAAAAGAAATGAGGTGTCAACTCTTCCGAGAAGCCCTCTTTGACCTCCACCCACCAGGCTGGGTTAAGTAGCTGTTTCGTGTAATTTGCACCCTAGTACAGTGGGGCCTTGATTTATGAGTGTAATTCGTTCCGAGACCGAGCTGGTTAAGGAGCTCGTTAACTCAAATTACTCTATCAACTCAATGCAAAAAATTGGCTGAGAGACAGCTGGTATCTCAAAAAACTCGTTAGTCGGGACACTCATAAGTCAAGGCCCCACTGTACTTGGCACATTGTATTGTAAGTGTTGAGGTGTCTGTCCCACTCACTACAGTACAAGTTTCTCAGGCCTTAGTTATCATCCTATTCCCAGCCCGCAACAGCCTAGTTCAGAGTCAGACGTCTCTGCTCACGTCACTTCTGTTTTCACTGCAGCACTATCATCCCATCCAACCAACTGAAATGAGGCCCAAGAGTCTGGCTCCTCCCGCTCTCCCACCTACTCCACAAAATGAGAGAACAAAAATTCAACCAGGAGCACCAGGGGGTGCTCTTGAGTCAAGAGGAACTAGAGAAAGCTATGCAAACCTAAATTCCACTTTCTTCACATCCTTTGGCCATTGCTCAAGAACCTGCAGTGGCTCCCCATTGCCTACTCCATTTTAAGCTCCAAGTTCCTCCTCCATCACCTAAATCTACCTCGTCTGCACCAGCCCCACATGAAGGCACCCTCCACCCTGCAGACTGTCTAGTGCGCCCAGTAATACTTTCTTGAGAACCAGCTGTTTGCACAAGGGTGGTGCCAACAGATGGTGGTGGTGGCTAAAGCATCCTCAAGGCTCCACATAAACGTATAGAAATGAAAGTAGTGGCTGCGCAGTGACTGAGCGTCATCCCCAATCAGGGCTCCATCCCCAGGAGGGGTGTGCAGGAGACAGTAATCACTGATTCTTTCTCATCACTGATGTTTCTCTCTCCCTCTCTCTGAAATCAATAAAAACACATTAGGAAAAAATAAAAAGAAATGCAAGTAGTGAGTTTCCTGTCAATATAATTTCAAGCCATGTCCCCCAACCGTACCCCCCATTCAGTCCCACCTTTGAAACTCTCACACAAGTTTGCAGTTGTCATTTTTGTTTGTTTGTTTGTTTTTTTTAATTAAATCTTTATTGTTCAGATTATTACATTTGTTCCTTTTTTTCCCCCCCCATAACTCCCCTCCTCCCAGTTCCCGCCCCACCCTCCGCCCTCACTCCCCACCCACTGTCCTCATCCATAGGTGCACGATTTTTGTCCAGTCTCTTCCCACATCTCCCACACCCCTTTCCCCCCCAGGAATAGTCAGTCCATTCCCTTTCTATGTCCCTGATTCTATTATAATCAACAGTTCATTCTGATCATCAGATTATTTATTCACTTGATTCTTAGATTCACTTGTTGATAGATGCATATTTGTTGTTCATAATTTGTATCTTTACCTTTTTCTTCCTCTTCCTCTTCTTAAAGGATACCTTTCAGCATTTCATATAATCCTGGTTTGGTGGTGATGAACTCCTTTAGCTTTTCCTTATCTGTGAAGCTCTTTATCTGACCTTCACTTCTGAATGATAGCTTTGCTGGATAAAGTAATCTTGGTTGTAGGTTCTTGGTATTCATCACTTTGAATATTTCTTGCCACTCCCTTCTGGCCTGCAAAGTTTCTGTTGAGAAATCAGCTGACAGTCGTATGGGTATTCCCTTGTAGGTAACTGAGTTTCTTTCTCTTGCTGTTTTTAAGATTCTCTCTTTATCTTTTGCTCTTGGCATTTTAATTATGATGTGTCTTGGTGTGATCCTCTTTGGATTCCTTTTGTTTGGGGTTCTCCACGCTTCTTGGACCTGTAAGTCCATTTCTTTCACCAGGTGGGGGAAGTTTTCTGTCATTATTTCTTCAAATAGGTTTTCAATATCTTGCTCTCTCTCATCTTCTGGCACCCCTATAATTCTGATGTTGGTACGCTTGAAGCTGTCCCAGAGGCTCCTTACACTATCCTCGCATTTTTGGATTCTTTTTTCATTTTGCTTTTCCGGTTGGATGTTTTTTGCTTCCTCGCATTTCAAATCATTGACTTGATTCTTGCGCTCCTCTGGTCTGCTGTCGGGCGTCTGTATAATATTCGTTATTTCAGTCCGTGTGTGCTTAATTTCTAGTTGGTTCCCCAATATAAGATCGAGGGTCTTATTAGTTTTTGTGTAGATCTCATTAAGTTTATCGGCAGCTTCTAAACAGTTCTTGAGAGACCTTAAAAGTGTGGTTCTGAACTCTATTTCTTCCATTGACAATTTTGTCCTGTTTCTTTGTCTCCGCATTTTGTTATGCTTCCTTGGTGCACCCCCTAGTGGTCTTTGTTCGCAGTCTTATAGTTAAATCTTGATTGTTGTAGCTAATTCCAGGGAGGGTTTGACCTCCAGGCCAAGGGGCTATGAGAATCAGCTGTGTCAGCAGTGAGAGAACTTCTGTCCTCTAGGGAGGTGCTAATCTAGCCTTTGCCTGAGGCTATCCGGCAAATGCCTCTGTGCAGGGCTTGGGCGGGGCGGGTCGCACAGGATCAACAGGGTGGGCCGGAGAGAGCAGCACAGGATCAACAGGGTGGGCCGGAGAGAGCAGTTATGGCGGCTCTCAGTCCTGTCCCCAGGGGCTCTGCCTCTCTGGGTCCCAGCACCCGCTGCAAAGCTCGGAGAGAAAGCTGCACTCGCTCTGACCGAAGCCAGACAGTCCCGCTTCTCCCGTTTGAGTCTGGGTCCCTAAAGACTCGCCTGGATCTGGTGCTCAGAGTCTGCGACTCCCTCCCGATTGAAAACAACAACCGCGCCCTCCGCCGCCAGCCCGCTCCGCGCACTCCGCACCTCAGAATTTGACTTCAGCACTGCGCCTCCTCTGAGTGTCCCTATGCGTTTCTCTTTCCTCCTAGTTGTAGGACTTCCACTCAGCCAGCGTTCCTGTGGTTCTGGGTGATGTCCCTTCCGTTTTTTGGTTTCACTTTTGAAGTAGTTGTTCAAAGCAGCAAACTCCGGCGTTAACCTATGCCGCCATCTTGGTTCTCAAATGCACCAGTTGTCATTGCTTCAGCCTCCCTCCTTGCTCGCCCAGCCCCAGTGGCCACGCCTGCCTGCAGTGGTCTTTCCCTGCTCCTCCTCCTAAACCCGCCTCATGGCAGCTACCACACTTCCGGGCCATGACTGTCCAGCCCAGCAAAGGAGGCCACGCGATGGCTGTCTTTTCTGAATCCTCCTGCACTTCCTGTTTACACACAGAATCCAGGGGTATTCAGTCCTCTACTTTCATTTCCGTCACCTGTTTACTTAATTCAGCCGTAAACTATTTCAGGTCTGGAGGCTTTGGAGTTAGATAAATCATGGTTCAAACTGTAGTTCCTTGGGGTGATAAAAAGGTTCTGGACCGCCGAAACCGGTTTGGCTCAGTGGATAGAGCGTCGGCCTGCGGGCTGAAGGGTCTCAGGTTCGATTCCGGTCAAGGGCATGTACCTGGGTTGCAGGCACTTCCCCAGTGGGAGATGTGCAGGAGGCAGCTGATCGATGTTTCTCTCTCATCGATGTTTCTGACTCTCTGTCTCTCTCCCTTCCTCTCTGTAAAAAATCAATAAAATATATTAAAAAAAAAAAAGGTTCTGGACCTAAACAGTGGCCACGAGTGCATGACATTGGGAATGTACTTCATGCCACTGAATTGTACGCTTAAAATGGTTAAAAGGTAAGTTTTATGTTGTGTCTATTTCAGCACAATAAAACCATGTTGTTCCATCACTCACAGGCTGTGTAACTTTAGGTCATACAAGTCTTTGTGCTTCGGCTTCCTCGTTGTTCTGTTGCAAGGATCAAGACAAACATCAGTGATGAAAACGGCCCTTCAGTGAAACCTCTGAGTTGTCAGGCCCAAATGTCCAGCATGAGTGGCTGCTCCCTCATCCTGACCCGCCGGAGCCCCTCCCCTCAGAACGGTCAGTCGCCCAAGGTAGTGGCAGGGATTCCTTCATGGAGCTCACAGCCTGTGTCTGAGGCCAACGCGGAGCGCACTTTCCAGGGCGGGAGTGAGGGCAAGTGAGAGCCCAGCCGGGCAGGCTGGCCAGGGCCCTTCCTCTGACTCCAAGTCCGGTGTCCTCTCCCCGTTCAGTCTCCTCAAAGCCAGGAGGCAGGAGCAGGTCCGGCTCGCCTCCTCTCCTCTTTCCTCCTGCTTCCCTCCCCTCCTCCAAGATCAGCTGTGGCAACCATAGTGGGGATCACAGACCCCACCGGGTGATTGGGGGGTGGGGGCGGGGGTCGTGGAACAAGGTCCCTCCTCTTGGGCTGCTCTGAGCTTTGTGTGGAATGAAAAACAAATGCAGAGGAGACAGTGGGGGAGGAGAGGGCCCAGGTGGCCCGGGATTGGGGGAGGGGGGGCGGAGAGGGACCAGGTGGCCCGGGGTTGGGGGGCGTGGGGGTTGGGGGGTGGGGGAGGAGAGGGGCCAGAATACCCCGCATGCAGGGTTCCCATGGACCAGCTGGCCCTTGCTCAGGGATAAGCCACAGTCACTTTATACTGCTCCCTGGAGACATGGGGGGGGGGGGGGGGCGGGTACTTGGGGAGCGGATGTGAGCCTCCCCCAGGGGGAGAGATGGGAGCTCCGGATCCCGTTCCCAGCCCTCCCTCCAATGCGCTGGGGTCTCCAGTGCTGGTGGGTGAGCAGGTGGAGGGGTTAGGCCGTCAGAGGACAGAGAGCTGAGACTCGGGACGGGGGACAGGGGACAGGAGGCCCCGCCATTCCAGCCGACAGGAGGGTCCTGCTTTCCTTCATCACAGGCCACTGGGCACCCAGGAGGCACCCCCGGGGCCCCCCACCTCACCCCACCCCACCCCACGCCCAGCCCTGGCCCATTTTCCCGAGTGGGGAGCGAGCAAATGGAATCATGCTGCCCCCCGACTGGGAAAGGCCTCAGACCGGATTCTTTCGGGGTTTCCGGAGGGACCAGAGCCCCCAGCAGGGCCCCCCTTCCCACCCCACCCCGCCCCGCCGGCGCCGCCACAGGAGCTTTTATGGTCACGTTCGCCCGGCGCCTGATGCCCCGCCTCCCTGGCCCCGCTGGGCGGATCTGGGCGCGGAGGACCGTCCACGTCCAGGCGGAGCGGCCCGGGTCGGAGGGGCAGCGCCCGGAGGCGCCGCGGGTGGGGGCTCGGTGGCAGCGCTGGGACCCGCCCTGCCCTCCTCTGGGTGCGGGTCCTGCTCCCCAGGAAGTGCCTGTACCCCCACTTGCCCTCCCGCTCCCCCACCCCGGCAGCGGCAGGGAGGGGGCTGCGGCGGAGGCCACGGCTCCCCGGCTCCCCGGGGAGCGCCGGAATGCCGGGAGCCTGGGAACAGGCCCTGGGAAAGCCAGGCTGCGGGGTCCCGTCCCAGCCCGCTCCCTGGGATGGGCGGGGACACCAGACCCCCAGCTCCCCAACAGAGGCGCTGTGTGCGGGAGGCCCTGTCCGCGCCTCGCCCGCCGCAGTGGGCCAGCTGTGAGAAGACCCCTCCCCGCCCTGTGCCTCCCCACACAAGCCCCATTGTCCACCCCTCCCCTCGCTGCGCCCGGACAATGGGGCCTTTGCGCTGCCGAACTGGGGTGGAGATGAACTCACTCACGTTTTTTCCAAGTTTAAAAATAGCCCCCGCAGCCCCCCATCACCCTCCTCCTCTCCCAGAGTTTCTGGGGCACCTCAACCCAGGAGCCCCCTCCGGCCTGGCCAGGTGCGGAGGACACGGGGAGACAGCATCCGGCCAGAATGGGGGCTGCTTCCCCCCATTCAATCTCTTCCCCACGTCTCCCTCCAGCCCCCAGCATCCGCTTCCTGCCCCGTGATGTCCTCCACAAGCAGCCCCCTTCTACTCCCTCAGCACTGGCTCCTCCCAACGCAGCCCCGTCCTGGAAATGTTCTCCTACCTCCTCCCAGCCCAGACGGGACCCTATTTTCGGCCGGCCCAGGGGGTTCCCCAGACTCCTTAACTGTGGAGATGGCCGGGCCACCCCTCCACCCCAGCTCCTCCCTGCAGCTGCGAACGCGTCTTTATCAGCTTCCTTCCTTAGCCCAGCCTGTCCTCGCACATCCTCCGGGAGGCCCCAGACCAGGGGCGGGCGGGAGGGCCCTGTGCCCAGGATGCTGGAGCCCAGGCAGGGATCCTGGGGTCAAATCTCTGCCCAGCGAGGGGGGGGTGGGCACAGGCCCATCCTTATCCTTTTACCTCCAACGCCCCAGGGGCTGGGCACCACTTCTCAATGAAGTGGAGGCCCCACCCACCTGGGGATTTTAGCTGCAGGCCCAGCCCCCCACCCAGCCCCCAACCCAGCCCTCCACCCAGCACCCCACCCAGCCCCCCACCCAGCACCCCACCCAGCCCCAGTCACAGCCAAAGAGACGCAGCTTGGACCTTCCACACGCCCGGTGCTGGGTGCTCTCATCTCTGAGTAGTCTGGGTCGGCCATGGGGTGCAGGAGTGTTAGGGGCAGAAATAGAATATTGGGAACTAGTATTAGTTATAAGAAATAAAATAAGAACTATCAGTCCTGCCCTGTTCGCTGACGGTTCTGTTCTGGTTAGAAAGCGCTTCTCACCTGGCTGGGAGCCGCAGGCCCCGGGACCTGGCGCTCACATCCGAACGGGTCCATCCTCCTTCAGAGCCGCCTGTCACTGTGGAGAGACTGACACCCTCGGGGCTGAGACAATCCAGTCCTGGAGGCACCTGCTCCTTACAACCCCAGCCCCTATGGCCTGGGGTCTGGGCCCGGGGCGCCCGCCCTCTGCGACCCCCCAGACCCCGTGCTGATTACCCGTGCCCACTTCCCCTGCCTGTAATTCCTATTTCCCGCGCCATCTCTGTCCTTCTGCCCAATACAGCAGCGGCTTGGGGGGGGGGGGGGGAGCAGATTTCTGTGGGTGACCTGCTGCTCCCACGCTGCCCGCAGGATTGGAACACACCCTCATAGGATTCACCCCTTTGCTGAATTGGCTCGAGTGACAGGCAGCTGGACCCCTGGCTGTCCGGGTGCAGGGCAGCTGCCTTCCCCCCCTTCCTTCTGCGGGGAAACCAAGCCAGTCAGGGCTCTTGCCAGGGGCGCCTTCCTCTGACCTCGGCCTGTATCTGAGCAAGCCCGCTTCCAGCTCCGCCCAGGCGAGGCGCGGCCTGCCTCCCGGGTCCTGCTGGTCCTGCTGCGGGGTCTCCATCCTCCTGCCGCAGGTTCTCCCTCGGCCCCTCTCTCTGTCCTGGCAGCCGAGAGGGCCCAGGGAGCTGACCCCCAGCACTTTCGGCTCCATCTGTCCTGCTCTGTCCTCACTCCCTTTTCTTCTGTTCCCAGTCCCCTTGGAATCCCCGCCAAGGTCTTGCCTGCTCAGTCTGGAATCCTGAAGTGCCCCCTGCTAAAGCCACCCCACAGCTGTCTGCCCCTGGCCACTCAGCCCACCCCGCTGCCACCGCGCGGGGAAGGCCAGCCTGCGGGATGGGGCTGCGGGGAGGGCTCTGCCTGCATCCCCCTCACTGCAGAGGCAGCGCCTCTCACCCCACTGGCTTCACCCTCCTCCAGGCGGAAGGACTCCCGCACTGACTGTCCTTGGTGGTTGGCGGGCATTGCTTTCAGCCCCAGAGAGCAGGGGGAGGAGTTAATGGTGTTAAGTGAGGGGAAGGGGGTGGGGCAGGGGAGCGGAGCTGCATGCCCGGCTCAGGGCTGGTCAGGGCGGCCAGCATCCTCCAGCCATTCCCACTCCTGCCCCTGCAGACCAGCAAGCTCATCCGCTCCCCTCCAGGCCCTGGGCTAGACCATATACTCGCTCTGGGGGATGGGGAGACAGGGATCTCCTCCTCTACCCGCCCCCCCCTCCCCCCAGCCCCCAAGCCTGGGTCTGGCCACTGCATGGCCCCCGCTGGAGACTGATGGGAGCTGATGTGGTTTGTTAGTCATCCCTGCGTCATCAAACACCATCCCAGGGCTGGCTCTCCAGTCACCTGCCCATCGCCCTGCTCCTCCCCCAAAGGGTGCAGGCTGCCCGGCCAGGCCCTCTCTGACCCTCCCGGCTGAAGGAGCCCCCGGGGCCAGGGGGAGGGGTCTCTCTGAGGCAGGAGCCCGGCCCACTCCCCAGAGCCTCCGTTCCAGAGGCCAGGAGAGCAGGTTTGGGAAGAGGGGGCTGCGCTGTGTGGCGGACTGATGCCTCCTCCACACCCACCCCGGCTGCTAAGCCGCACTCCACTGGGGTGTGGGTAGAGAGGGTGGAGCCCGCTGCAGGGCCCTTTCCACTGTCAGGACTCACAACAGGTCTGGGGGCAAACTGGAGACCTGGTATCCGTGGCCCCTTCCCTCCCCTCCCCTCTCCTCATTCAGGCGGGGACACTGCGCGCCGGCGAGGCCCTCCGTGAGCAAAGGGGCAGAGACAATTCTCCAGGGCGCACTTGGGGAACTGGATCACGGGGCAGCCAGCGAGGCGCCTCCGCTCCCGCACGGCACCTCTGGGTCTGCGGATCCGCCTGGCGTCCTTCCCTGAAGATGCCCGGACCGGGCGTGGGGGCAGCCCAGGCAGGCGCAGCCTCCACGGTGCGGGGGCTCTGGGACGCGCCCGTGGCCCGCTGGTCTCTCGTGGCCGTGGCCGTGGCCGTGGCCGAGGCCTGGTGGGGGAGGCGGAGGCAGAGAGGGAGCCTGAGGGGAGGCCCCGGCAGCGGCTCCTCCGCCAGGAGGCCTCCAGGGCTGCGCCGGCTGGTCGGGGCTGAGCGGAAAGGGAGCGCGGTGGGCTCTGACCGCGGGGGCGCTGGCCTTTCGGCAGCTTCTCCTGGCCGCCGCCTCAGGAGTCCGTCCGCCTGGGACACCTGTCCCTCCCGCTCACCCTCCAGCGCGGGCGGCCCACTCCCCTAGCCCCGCGGAGCTGCGGGGTGCGCGTCCCGTCCCCCACCCCAGGTGCCGGGCAGGGACGGGGCGGGGCGGGGCGGGGGGCTTCGGGGCGGGGCTGCCGGGAGCTTAGGCCCCACCCCTCCCCTGACCACCCCTTCTCCTCCCGGGCCCCACCTCCCCACTCCTTCCCCACCTCCCCTGTTCTCTCCTGCGCTCCCCTCCCTTCCCTGCTCCTCTCCCCTGCCCCCTCCCCTGCCCTCTTCTTCCCCTCCCTGCCCCCCCCCCTTGCCTCTCCCCCCTCCACTCCCCTCCTCGTCCTCCCCTGACGTCAGCGCGGGCGGGCGGGCGGGCGGGCGCGCGCGGACCTCCTCACTCGGCGCTGGCGCTCCGCGGGGAAGCATGCGGCTGCCCCGGCTCCTCTGCGCCTTCCTGCTGGCCGCCTGCTGCTGCCGCCGCGCCGCGGGTGAGTAGGGGCGCTGGGGCCCGCACCCCAATGGCCAGAGCTCCGCCCGGCGTGCGCCCTCCTTCCCGGGCCCCCGCGCCGCTCTCAGCCCGTTTGCAGCCGTGATCCGAGTCCGGGAGCGAGTGGGGGGCGGGGAAGGGGGGAGCCGAGCCTCTGGGGGCGGGGACTCTGGGGGCGCGGGGGGACTTCCCTCGGGTGCTCTGCTCCGGGCCGCGATCGGAGCGATGGCAGGCGCGCGGCCAGAGCGCCCTCCGGGCACCGAGGGTCCCGCGGCTCCGCCGCCACAGGAAAAGGCAGTTTCTCAGCTGGGGGTGCGCGGCCCCTCCCCCCCCCGCCGGGCTGGGCGTGGGCAGGGGCTGGGGGGGGTCCCCGCACCTCCACCCGGGGAACGGAAAACAGGTGGCAGAGATGAAGGTTCCCCGAGCGGAAGCGCCCAAACTTGTTCCACCTCCGGGACTGGGGCCGCCCTCGGTGGGACAGCGCCGGGCACCGACTCGCTCGGCCCGGTCCGCGCAGCGCTTGGGCACCGTCTCACTGGGTCCCTGTCCCTGTCTCAGCCGTCGTCCGGCTGGGGAGGGGTGGGCCGGGCAGTGCCAACTCGCTGGCCTTGTGCCCGGTGCCGACAGCCTCCCGAGCGGACTGCATTTCTGGGGAAAAGGCTCAATCCGGCGCTGCAGCCTCCGCAGGTCCAGACGCCCTGTCCTGCTCTCCTAGACCTTCTCCCGGGTGTGGGCCGTGGGTCGGGTGGAGGTTTCTGCTGGGGGCTGAGGGCCACTCCGTCTGTCCTTGTCTGGGAGCCAGGCCAGGGCCAAAACGCGGAGTCCAGGAGGTGGGGTCCCCAAGTCCAGGAGGTGGGGTCCCCGAGACCAGGCGGATGGGACCCCCAAGTCCAGGAGGTGGGGTCCCCGAGACCAGGCGGATGGGACCCCCAAGTCCAGGAGGTGGGGTCCCCAGTCCAGGCGGATGGGATCCCCAAGTCCAGGCGGATGGGATCCAGTGACATCACCTCCGAATGGAGCCGGCAGCAGGCTGGCAGCACTGGCGTCACCCCTGTCCACTGCCAGGCCGTGTCTTGACCCCTGCGAGAGACTCTGACCCCTCGATACTTACAAGATTCCCAGAATGGGCCCCTGAGTGTGTGGGATGTTCATGGAGGTGCTGCTGAAAGGGGAGCTTCTGACCAGGATTGGACCAGTGGGTCTTGGGAGAGTCTTGGGAGGGGCTTGGTGGGGGGGGGGCAAAGGGGAGAGGAGTGGTCTTCTCCTGGGTGTGGGGACACAAAGGGGCCTGTGTGCCCCAGCCTGGCACATGCCCTGCATTCCCACCCTCTGAGCTCACTCGGGGGAGGGGCCTGGAAGGAAAGGGGCCTTCTCTTGGCCTGGAGCCCAGTCGCCCCTCTGCCAGCCTCGTCTGGGAGGTGCCTGGCGCTCTGGGTCTCTTGTCCAATGACCAGAGATGACCATCCAACTCCCTTGAACTGGGAGAGGGCTGGCCCAAGGCGAAGAGAAGAGAGTGGTCGAGGCTTAGGAGAGGACTGGGCCCTCTTCAGACCCTCGAAGTGGCCGGAAGAACAGCTGCAGGAGCAGGGTGGGAGGAGGGATGGGGAGCAGCTGGAGCCGAAGCAGCTGCTGGGTGTCCTCTCGCCCCAGGTGTGCTTGGAGAGGCCGAGCCGCCGGAGCCCGAGCTGGTGGAGGTGGAAGTGGGCAGCACAGCCCTCCTGCAGTGCGGCCCCTCCCGTTCCCAGGACAACCTCAGCAACGTGGACTGGTTTTCCGTGAGTGCCAAGGCTCCAGAGGGCAGCAGCGGGGGGCTGTCCTCTCCTGTGGCCCAGGACCCCAGCGCCCCTGCGCCTCCCCTTAGGTTCACAAGGAGAAGCCCACACTCATCTTCCGCGTGCGCCATGGCCTTGGTCAGAGTGAGCCCGGGGAGTACCAGCACCGGCTCAGCCTTCAGGATGCGGGGTCTACTCTGGCCCTGACCCACGTCACCCCTCACGATGAGCGTGTCTTTCTGTGCAAGGGCAAGCGCCCTCCGTCCCAGGAGCACCGCCTCCAGCTCCGCGTCTACAGTGAGTGCCTGGTGGACCGTGCGGTCAGATGAAGTGGGCGGGGCGGCTGGAGTGGGCAGTGCCGGTCAGATAGAGTGGGCGGGGCGAGTAGGATGGAGTGGGCGGGGCGGGGCGGCTGGAGTGGGCGGGGCGGCTGGAGTGGGCTTGCGGGTGGGACGGAGCGCTGCTCCAGGTCCCTCCCTGTCTCTCTCCCGCCCAGAAGCTCCAGAGGAGCCGAGCATCCAGGCCAATGCCTTGGGCATTTCGGTGAACAGCAGGGAGCCTGAGGAGGTGAGGTGCCCAGGTGGCCAGGTGGGAGGAGGAGCGGAGGTGGGGTTTGGCGAAGCTAGGTCTGGGGGGACTCGCCCTGTCCTTCTTAGGTTGCTACCTGTGTGGGGAGGAATGGGTACCCCGTCCCTCAAGTCATCTGGTACAAGGACGGCCGGCCTCTGAAGGAGCAGAAGAACCGTAAGTAGCCCTCTCAGCCTCTGAAAACCACCTTACATTTTACTTTTATTTTTTTTAAAGTGCACAATGATACTTGAAAATATTTTCATAAGGTTTTAAACTTTTTTTGTTGTTAATCCTCACTTGAGGATATTTTTTCTTATTGATTTTTAGAGAGAGTGGGGGGAGGGGGAGAGAGAGATCGATGTGAGAGAGACACATCAATTGGTTGCCTCCCGCATGCTCCCCCCCTCCCCCCAACCCGGCTGGGAATCAAGCCTGTGACCGAGGTCGGAGGCACGTGCCTTTGACAGAGAATCTGAGACTGAACCCTTCAGTCCGCGGGCCAGTGCTCTAACCATTGAGCCCGGCCAGGGCTGTTTTCATACCCCGCCCCAGACTCGCCTGCCCTGGAATTCATCTCTGCTGAGTGTGTGTACTTCCCAGCCTATTTCTGTGTACTTCCTCACATGTATACAGACCTAGCAATATCGAGGCTTTTGTTTTTTATTGCCTACATCAGTGGCTCTCGGTCAGGGGCGATCTTTCCCCCTCCAGGGTATTTCAGTGTCTGGAGGTATTTGTGGTTGTCACGAATGGAGGGGCGCCCTTGGCATCTAGTGGGTAGAGGTCGGGGTGCTGCCAAACATCCCACCAGCATGGGACAGCCCCAGCGAGGGATGGTCAGGTCCTCCGCGTGGGGTGCCGAGCGGAGGACCGCCCGGGGGGCGCTGTGTCGCACACACCGCACAGCTTGGCTTTCCCTTGGACGGCAGCTCGGACGCCCTTGAGTTCAGTCTGCAGCGCTCCCTGGTTGCTGCTTCTCCCTTTCGTCCCTGCAGCACTTGGCACACATGGTCTTGGGGAGGGAGTCTGGGGGTGGAGGGGTGCAGCAGGTCTCCCCTGCTGACTCCCGGGAGGCCAGGGGGTGGAGGCGGAGCCGCGGCGAGCCCCTCCCGCCCGCAGGGGTGCACATCCAGTCGTCCCAGACCGCGGAGTCCAGCGGCCTGTACACCCTGCGGAGCGTCCTGAAGGCCCAGCTGCGCAAGGAGGACCGCAACGCGCGCTTCTACTGCGAGCTCAGCTACCGGCTGCCCAGCGGGAGCCACATGAAGGAGTCGCGGGAGGTCACGGTCCCGGTCTTCTGTGAGAGCCGCGGGGACGGGGTGCTCTCCCACCGGCGGGGCGGGGCGGGGCGGGGCGGGGGGCGCCGGCTGAGGGCGCCCCTTGCTCGCAGACCCGGCTGAGAGGGTGTGGCTGGAGGTGGCGCCCGCGGGGCCGCTGAAGGAAGGGGACCGCGTGGAGATCCGGTGTCTGGCGGACGGCAATCCCCCGCCGCACTTCAGCCTCAGCAAGCAGGTGCGGGGCGGGGCGCGGGCGGGGCGGGCGGGGCGGGCGGGAGGCCGGCGCCCTCTGCTCACCCCGCTCCGCCCAGGACCCCCGCACCCGGGAGACGGTGGAGGAGACTACCGACGACGACGGGGTGCTGGTCCTGGCACCGGCGCGCAGGGAGCACAGCGGGCGCTACCAGTGCCAGGGCCTGGACCTGGAGAGCACGGCCTCGCTGCTGAGCGCGCAGCAGGAGCTGCGGGTGGACTGTGAGCGGGGCCGGGCGGGCGGGCGGGCGGGCGGGCGGCCGGGGACCCTCTGCCCCGCGCTGGCCGACGCGACTGCTGTGTCCCCAGATGTGTCTGATGTCCGGGTGCGCCCCGCGGCCCCTGAAGGCCACGAGGGCAGCAACCTCACGCTGACCTGCGGGGCGGAGAGCAGCCGAGCCCTGGAGTTCCAGTGGCTGAGAGAAAAGGTGCGGGGCCGGGGGGCCGGGGGCGGGGGCGGGGCCGGGACCCGGGCGGGGCGGGGGCGGGGAGCGGGAGTGGAGCGGGGGGCGGGGGCCGGGGCCGGCCGGTGGGGCTGGGGGCGGGCCGGTGGGGCCGGGGGCGGGGGTGGGGCCGGGACCGGGGAGCGGGGGCGGGGCGGGGGCGGGGCCGGTGGGCTGGGGGCGGGGCCGGGACGGGAGCGGCCTCTGACCCGCCCTCTCCGCAGACAGGCCAGGTGCTGGCGCGGGGGCCGGTGCTGGAGCTGCAGGACCTGGACCGCGAGGCGGGGGGCGGCTACCGCTGCGTGGCCTCAGCGCCCCGCGTGCCTGGCCTCAACGCCACGTGGCTGGTCAACGTGGCGGTTTTCGGTGAGGCCCCTGAGCGGAGGTCGGGCGGGAAGCCGCCCCACGTGGGTGTCGCCAGCTCTTGGAGGACAGAAGCCTCCCCTGCCCCGCAGGCCCCCCGTGGATGGCGCAGAAGGAGAGGAAGGTGCGGGTGCGGGAGAACGCGCTGCTGAACCTGACCTGTGAGGCGTCCGGGCACCCGCGGCCCGCCATCTCCTGGAGCGTGGGCGGCAAGGTGAGCAGCCCCTCCCCGGGCTCCGGCCGGGCCCGCTGCCCGCTGCCCCCCTCCCCCCTGAGCCGCCCTCCTTCCTCCCAGGCCAGCGAACACGACCAGGACCCACAGCGCGTCCTGAGCCTCCTGAGTGTCCGCGTGACCCCGCAGCTGGTGGAGACGGGCGCTGAGTGCGTGGCCGCCAACGCCCTGGGCAGGAACAGCACCCGCATCCTCCTGGAGCTGGGTGAGGCCTGCCCCGCGGAGCGGCCCCGGCGGGCCTGGGCACCTGCCTTTGCCAACCTCCATCCGTCCCTCTCGGTCTCCCACAGCCTCCAACACCAGCACGGGGCTCAGCACCGCCACCGTCGGGCCTCACGCCGGAGCCAACGGCACCTCCACGGGTGAGCTGGGCCGGCGAGAGCAGAGCCGGCCGGACGGGGCACCCTCATCCTGCCCCGACTGCCCCCGGGAAGCCCGCCTCCCACCAGCCGGGTTGGGTGGGCAGCGAGGGGAACGTGGCAGCCGGGGCAGGCGTGACCGAGTGTCTTCGTGGGACAGAGAAAAAGCTGCGCGAGCCCCAGAGCAAGGGCGTGGTCATCGTGGCCGTGACCGTGAGCCTGCTGGTCCTGGCGCTGCTGGGCGCCGTCCTCTGCTTCTTCTACAAGAAGGGCAAGCTGCCCTGTGGGCGGTCGGGCAAACAGGAGATGTGAGCACGTCCCAGCCCCTGCCCCATCGCCTGTCGCACAGCTCGCCGCTTCCCCGGGGTGTCCCCTGCTGACCTGTGTCCGCTCACCCCTAGGAGCAGGAGGGGACGCTGGGTCTGGGTGCTAGTCGCTTCACTGCCACGGCCACGCTCCATCCATCACGCTCTCCCTTCCCTTCATGACCTGCCTCCCTCCCCTGGGCCGGCCCCAGAGCACCATGTCCCACGGTTGTCCCCAGAGCCCCGCCCTTCCCTCACCCCCTGAGTTGCCAACCTCTCGCCTCCCTTCCTCCCCCCAGAACGCTGCCCCCATCTCATAAAAGCACATTTGTAGTTGAAGTTAAGTCAGATAAGCTCCCCGAAGAGATGGGCCTCCTACAGGGCAGCCGCACTGACCAGAGGGCGCCTGGAGACCAGGTAGGAGGGCTGCTGCAGCCAGGGCCTGACCAGCGCCAGGACTGGCACAGGCTCGCGGTCCTCGTCCCCCACACTAACCCTGTCCTCCGTCCTGCTGCTGGAGACCGGAGCAGGCCGAATCTCGCCTCCTAACACTACTCACAGGTGGTAGGGCCAGGCCAGTGGCTGAGGGACCTGAACAGGGTGGCTCCCGGCTCTGAGAGCAAAGACCCCTCCCATCGCCGGCACCGTTGCCGAAAGTGCTTGTGGCTCAGGCTGAGCGGTGTGACCTGCGTGGGGCCCACCTGACCTGGGGGCTGAGACCCTCCTGCCCGCCCTGCTGCTGCTGCACCACCGGGCTCCTCAGCTGCTGCTTCGGTGCCTCCTCCCTGCCGGTGCTCACCCCCTGCCCGTCTCCGTCTCCGTCTCCACGCTCTCCTCTCCTTCCCCTTTGCAGGGGGAGAGATACATCGATCTGAGGCACTAGCGCCGAGGTGGACGCCTTCCTGCCCACACGCCCTGCTCACCCGGCCCACACTCAGGACGGTCACCAAAGCCTGCCCCCCCCCCGCCCCGTTTTGCAGGGCCAGTGGACTGGCCGGGACCAGGGCGCAGGGCCCACACTGTCCATGTGTGGAGGGCGCTCACCCCAGCGGCCTCGGTCCAGGAGAGGGGCCAGTTCTGCCCGAACATCTCTGCTCAGTTACGGACTAAGGCCCCACCTTCTGCCCACAGCATGGAGTCAGGGGCCTGTTTGTCTCAGGGGACTTCCTGCCCCAGTTGCCTTCCCAGTTCTGTTGTGTGGCTGCAGTTGCCCGCCTGCTGGGGTCCCTTTTGTGACCCCCCTTCCCTGGGTGGAGCCGGGAGCTGGTGCCATGCCTTCAGATGGGCGCTCCTTGTCCCAGCCATGAGGGAGCCCCTGCTTCCTAGTCAGGCCTCGAGCTGCTCACTCGGCTCCGGGATCACGACTGGAGGGTGAGCGCAGGGGACAGAGAGGGGGGTCCCTGCGGCCCTTTAAGGGGATTAAGATGACAGTGGCCCTAGCACCAAACTCCTATGAGCTGAGCTGACAGCCTCGACCCCTTTAGGAAGGGCCCCAAAGGGAGGCTGGGAAATGGGCCAGAGCTTGGGGTATAATGTGTATGTGTGTGTGTGTGGTTTTGTTAGGTTGTGTGTAAATTTGCAAATCGTTTCCTTTACACACACACACACACACACACACACACACACACACAAATAAAGTTTAGTTGTCCGGGAAACCTTACGTGTTTCATTCACCGTGGGAACCACAGTGCCCGGGCTCCAAATGGACCGGCACCAGGAGGAACCCGCCCCGAGGCTGGCAGCAGGCAGGTGGCTCCAGCCCCCAGGCTGACCCCTGCTCAGGGGCAGGGCCGAGAGCCTGTGGGTCCGTGGCCTTGCCGGGAGGGGCAGCACAGACCTGCGGAGGCACATGGGCTCAGCTCCCCCACGTGTCAACCCTCCATCCCCACCAAAGACAAGCACTCAGGTCAACTACAACAAAAGAAACTTTATTTAAAAATACTTTACAGACGTAGGTGCTTGAAAAAGCTCTTTAGTTAACTGTATATAAATGAAAAAATTAATAAATAACATTAGTATAACAGACCTGAACATGAACACACTGGCAAAACAAATGGACTTAAAACAGAAACAAATCTTAAAGCTCTGCTATTCTCTGTAGGAATATTTACCTTCTGTTTTTCTTATTCTTTACAAGTGAGAAGGATTAAATACTACGAATATAAAGTTTCTTATATTAATGACACTTTTAAAATAGCCAACACAGATCTTGCCGACGCTGTCGGTTTAACCCCACGCGGATGCAGAGCGCGCTCTCCCTCCTGGAGCTCAGCGCCCGGCCCCACCCAGGCCGGAGGCTCAGCCACAAATGAGGAGCCTGGAGCTGCTTCCACCTCCACCTTCTTTGGAGTGAAAGGCAGGAAGCACGGAGGAGGGGAGCGAACGTTTCTTCCCTCCCCCTGAAGCCTAGCGGTCACAGTTCTGAGGACAGGCTGCGGTCACAGCTCTGCTGCCTCTTCCAGGGGAAGCTGATCCCCAGAGAGGCACTCGCTGCTACTGCTCTGAGTCTGAGGGCTCCGACAGGGGTGGGGGGAAGAGGTGGCAGGAGGTCGAGGCAGGTCAGGATCCACCAAAGGTTAAGAGAAGCCACCCTCCAGGAGAGGCCTGACCCGGCTGCCTCTGCCCAGAGCACATGGAGGCTGAGCTGATGGAACCAGCCTCCCGCCCACGGTGCGCCCTGCCCTCCCCGGGACTGTGGGGCTGGGACACTCAGAGCAGAACAAAGACGCTGCTATGTCCATATTAAGCTCTAAAATGCAGCCTAGGATACAGCGCTGCCTTAGAAAGGCACAAAATGTTTAGCTTTTTTTTTTTTCAGTGTGCTAAAAATTGCTTTGTTTTAAATAAAGGAAAAGATATATAAGGTTAAAAACCCTAAATCACCCAGCCAGGAAGCAGGCGTAGGAGGTACTTCATAGTTGCCATGGCCCAGCCACGTGCTCAGCAGGTCACGGCCAAGACACTAACCGATGCTGAGAGCAGGTGTGTGTGTGGGGGGGGGGGCGGAACCCCTCGGGCCTTTTCACCCCACCGGCAAAGGAGGCCCCGGCAGAGAGCATGTGGGCTGCTGACCCACAAGCAGCTCTGCCTCTTCAGCTTCCAGAGGTGAGGGTGGCTCCCCTCTAAACCACAGGGTCAGAGGTGAGGAGCGGCCCACAGTGGGTGCTGAGCAGCCTCCGGCCCCCAGCTGGTTCCGGCAGGAGGGCCTGCCAGAGGCAGTGTGGAGGCGCCTCTCATGGTGATTGTTGGTTCTGAGTCAACAATCAGGCCGGGCAATCAGAACTCTGCGGACCTGTTCAGCTGCTGAGCCGGCAGATGTGAGGGTGGAGAGACAAACAGGCAGAGGGGGAACATCTGTCTCAGGCACCGGACAAGGGCAGCCCTTCCACCTGACCGAGCCCCATGCAGCACCGCACACCCCACTCCCACCTTACTCCTGTGCTGTCGCCCAGAACCAGGACACATGCAGTCACCCCAGTGAAACCGCCTTCCTGGGTCGGTGAGGGTGCTGCCCCCTCCCAGGCTGGAGCTCAGGGGGGCCTGACAGCCGGCCCTCCCGGGGCCTCAGAGCTCATCTTGGGCCATTAGGTTCCTTCTGCAGACACCTAGCGGCTCCAATGGTGTGACTGCGAAAGGCTAAGACACAGGACAGGCTCTAGGACGAGAGGAATAAGGTCAAAGACTCAGGCAAGTACAAGCAGCTTGTGAAACTGACCACGTGAGGGCTCCCATCAGCCTCTGCTGCAGCAGCTGGTGGACGGCGGGCGGGCCCTGTGGAGCTCCCAGTGCCTCCGTCCTCCCTGGACTGTGATGTAACGACCTGACAGCTCCCATGCGGCTGCAGAGGGTTTCCCACCGCATTCCCCAGGAGGGACCCTGAGGGCAAGGAGGAGGGCGGCAGGGACACGGCTGCAGGACGAACCCATTTCAGTGCGGTGACCGCAGCGAGATCTGACACACACTCTAAACAACGTGAAGGAGGCTGAGCATCCTGAGACTGCGCCAGACAGACCAGCTCCGAGACAGGAGGAACGCGTCCTAACGGGGGAGGCAAGAAACCCTGAACCCAAGACCACAAAGGGAAGGAAAACAGAAAACGGACAGACAGCAACCTGCATGCGTTAACCTAGGAACCTCCAGGCACAGCCCACAGCCGCCCTCTCTGGGAGGCAGTGTGAGAGCAGCTCTCCACCTGCACCCCTCGGGGAACTCCCCGTCCCGAGGGAGCGCTGCGGGGGGGGCGAGGCGGACGGGCTGGGGTGGACACCCATCAGGATGCTGGGAGCATTTTCTTTCTTGAGACTATGAACCGAGAGGCACTGGAACCTGTCCACCAGGCTCTCGGGCTGGGAGGCCACGTGGGCAGAGCACGGAGCGTCTATGGGGCCCATCACCCAATAAGCAGACTGCCAGGCAGGACAAAGGCCGAGGTGCAGGCGGCCAGCTCCAGCTCCAGGCAGGGGTCAGCTGGACTCCTCCCCCGGCTCTGGGAAGCACCCCGCATCCTTGAACTCCCTCCTGCCTTCACCCCGACTCCTGTGATTCCCAAGCAGGATCGTCAGAGATGCACCCCCCCCCATGTGGTTCTAAAGACCCCGCTCCCGTGCACAGAGGCCAGGGCTGGCCCAGAGGGAAGGCCCGGGGAGGGAGCCCTGATGGTGGTGCTAAGTTCCAGGCCCTGAGTGCTCGGCTCCCCCCTCTCGAGACACAGGCTGACACCTTTGAGGACTGAGTTCAGTCCATTCCCCTGCGGCTCCAGGGAGACCACACACCTGGGGCAGGTCAGGACCCAGAGACACACCCTCCCCTCCCATGTCCCCGTTGGTCCGCTAGGGCAGTTAGCTGCACAGGCTGTGAGGGATTAAAAACAAGTTCCAAAGAGAATGGGAGACGTGACAGGGCCCAGAAGGCTGACAGGGAAACTTCCCCACGAGGAGAAGACGCAGGCAGGCCCGGGGCTGGAAGGGAGCGGCGGGCGCGCTGCACACTCTGCCCGACGAGCCCTCCGAGCCAACACACCTCCACCCACCAGGCTCCGCCTCCATGACACTCACAGGGGTCCATGACTCCCACTGGGGGCCCTCCCAGACAGGACCGAGGCTCGGGAGACAATGGGGAGCAATGGAGAGGGCACACCGCACTGCGTCCTGGGAAGGGCTATTTTAGGGCCACATGCAAGCGGCGAGGAGCCCGAGGACCACCCCCATCAGTGCCTCACCACGCGGCGGCAGGAGAACACAGGCTGACACCTGGCTTGGGTCACTCTCAGCTGCTGAGTGGACACTTGAGCAGCCAGGGCCCTGGTTGGGAAACGTATCCCTGGGCAACAAGGGGAAGCCTGGAACCCCTGCTGTCCGCCTGTGAGGCCGGGGCCACACCCCACAGGGAGGGGCACCGGGTCCTGTGTGAGCCTATAGCAGGCGGGAGAGAGGTCCCAGGGAGAGGCGCCTCTTCAGAGCTCTCAGCTCAGGGAAAGGAAGAGCCTGGTGACCGCGTGTGGCGCTGGCCGCTCACCGATTCACGAGCTGACTGTGGGTCGCCCAGATACGCTGGAAGCAATCACTGGGAAGGAAAACTGAACAAATAGGTCCCAACTGTCTGTTTTGTGCATTTTATGGACAACAACTGGCCATGGGGCATACAAAACACCTCAAACTCATTATGAGAGAATGTTATAATGTCAATGACACCTCAGTAAAAAGGAAGGGAAGGCCTAGGTCTTGTTAACAGTGCTGTGAAGGGAACATACAGCTGGGTCCCTACTTTGCAAGCAAATTTACAAAAATTCATTTGTAAGTTTGCTGTTTGGACCATAAAATATCTCACTTTTCTATAGAAGAAATAAATACTTCAAGTATGAAGAATAGCACGCCCCCCCCCCCCCCGCCCCCCAAATGTTATCCACAAACCAGACAACGCACCTGGCGTCTGTGCAAGGAGACAGGGAAGCAGGGCCGGGGGAGAGGGTGGGTGGGGAAGAGAGGGAGAGGGGGAGGGTGGATGGGGGAGAGAGGGCTGAGGGGGAGGGCGGATGGGGGAGAGAGGTCCCAGGGAGAGGGCGAGTGGGGGAGAGAGGGCGGGAGGGAGAGAGGCCCGAGGGAGAGGCTGGGAGAGTGGCCGTCCGCTAGTTACAGAAAGAACACAGATACATGCCCGGAACACAGCTGCCCAGTCTGTTACTTACCTACAGGGAGGAACATCCCACGGCCGTTTCTCCCACTTGGGGAGCGTCAGCGAGAGATGGCGGGCAGATGGCTGCAAGCACCACAAAGCCGCCGCTGGCTAAGGTGGCCGGTGGGCTACTAAAGCAACCCAGGGGCCTGCCGGGGGCTCAGTGGGTCAGTGTCGTCCTGCACACCCATCAGTGGCAGGTTCGATCCACGGTCGGGGTGCGTACGGGAGGCAACCAGTCGTTTCTCTCTCCCTCCTCTCTCTCCCTCTCCCTTCCTTTCTCTCTAAAAATAAATAAAAACTTACCTGAGGGGGAGGATATATTAAAAAAATACAAATAAGAAGCAGGAGGTGGGTAAACAGAATAGCCCCACGCAGGTCAGGAAAGGGACCACGGAGGCGCAGTGCCCCTGGGCCACCTGACAGGGAAGAGAGGATTTGCCAGACACGCAGACTCCAAATAAAGCGGCCGTGCAGGGGGATTGTAGCCGGACTCCCAGCAGAGCCAAAGAACTCAAACCTGCCACCCAAACCTCGTTTGAGGAAGGAGTGACTAGGGCCTCCGAGCAGATGCGAGGGCTTCCCACTCGGCAGAGCCCGGGAGCCTCCAGGCCTGACCTCAGGGCGCCGCCCAGGACAGACCCTGGCAGGGCGCTCTGAACCCTGGAGGCGCAGACACAGCTACGGCCACCAACCACCGGCCGTGGGGCCTGCTCCGCACCAGGCCCACAGGCCAGGCAGGAGGGCCCGGGCCGCACCAGTGCCCCCGGGAGGAGCGGGCCGTCCTTCGCCCCCCAGGACGTGCAGGAGAGGCTGGGCCCTGAGCCACGTGCTCCAACATCGCAGCCAAACACACGTCGGCGTCGCCACAATGAGAGCCTGTCCTGGCGCTGGCAGGCGGCGCCGTCACTGTCCCTATCGCTGCCGCGTCCCCCTCCCAGCCCCCCTGAGGACCCAAACGGGGCGAGCTGAGTGCCCCGCGGAGGAGGCCCTGAGCGGCTCTCGGCGAGAGGTAGGACCACAGGTCTGCGAGGAGCCGAGAGGCGAGGGAAGAGTCAGAAGTTCAGCTGCAGAGATGACGAGATGGGTGGGCTCTAGGGAGAGTCGTTTCTGCCAGGAGCTCCCTGAGCCTCCCAGAGGGTGGCACCAGGCGGTGGGCGCTTCGGGGGAGGGGCTAGGCGGGGCAGGGGGAGGGGCTGGGCGGAGGCGGGACCCGAGGGCCCTGGGTGGCACCCAGCAGCTCGGGCTCCACCCGGTGGATCTGCGCCCTGCGCCGCCGTCTAGTCCCTGCGGGCACAGGCGTCAGCGCGCGGCCTGCCTTCCCCAAACCACAGGCACCAGAGAAAACCAGCTGCCGGGCACAGGACGGGAGCTCACGCCAGCAAGGCTGTGCCACCACCTGGCTGGCACCCACACCCAAGGGCAAAGAAAACAATCACTTTGGGAAACACAGCCAGGCTGACGGGCAAGGGAGACGCCCACATGAGCTGGATTAATTCACTGGGAAGAAAAACTGAAATGGCTCCCAATGGTCTGTTTTGTGCATTTTATGGACAACAAGGTCAAGAGCACGTGCGGAGGCTTAGCTTCAGGGCATCAGCCGGAAGCCCACTGAGGACCAACGCTTCCCCGCCGCGCGGCGTAAACACGCCTGCCCACAGCAGACGCACACCCACCCGCACAGGGCCGCGCCCCGACTCATGTCCGGGAGGCCTCGCCCACAAGGCAGCCTTCTGCAGTCACGGTCACTGAGACGCCTGATTGACAGTCGATGGATGTTCCCATAGAAACGACGCTTGGAGCGACATGTCCACTACTCGGATCCAGTGACTGCAATGACAGCATCCTTCCCACGGCTCCACACCAACCGGCACCACACGCGCACTAAGAAGCCTCCTGTGAGCAAGCGGAGGGAGAGGAGGCGGGGAGGCGGGGGGAGGGGGGGCGGGGGGAGGGGCTCCTAAAACACAGGTAAGCTGTGTGTGCGGCCCCGCCAGGGAGTGCTGAGGCTGGGCACACGCTGGGGCTGGGGGGTACCACAGCGTAGGGAAGTTTTAACACGGTTCCTTCTGAAACCCTTTGTGCTGATTTCCCCTGCCTGGGATTAACAGAGACAGCAGGTTCGTCTTACAATCACAGACACACGCCACAGACAGACGTACACAACCACAGTCTTAGCCCAGGAAAGCCCCAAGTCTTCCACTCGACTGAGCGTAGCGCCCTGCCTGTCACTGCTCTCGGGTCGCTCCCAGGTGGGCGGGCGGGCGGGCGGGCTACTTGTTTTATAAAAATCCCCACTCGCTCCAGGTGGGGCTGAGAGCCTTCTAACGCACTCCCCCAACCAATACACCACCACCAGCCGCTCCATTTTCACCCACCGCTTCGAAATCCTAGCCACAGAGATGCCACGGCAGGGCTGGCCTCACTGCGAAATCTCCAGGAGCCCTGCCCAGGCCCCGGGAGGCGCCCAGCCACTTCCTCGCCAGCGCAGGTGGAGGGGCGCTAGGTGGCCACGTGGGTGGGAGAAGAGATGGACACGAACTCGCGGAGGATGTTCTTGGCCATGTCGATGTTGTTGTGCGCGATGAGCAGGGCTTTCTGGATGTCCTGGTGGGAGTAGCCCTGGCTCAGGAGGCTCTCGATTTCGCTGGAGAGCCGGGGCGAGGGGGCCACGGTGGCACCTGGATGGCCCGGCCCTGCCTTCCGCTCAGAGTTGATTCTCCGAGGGAACGGCTTGGGAGGTCTCTCGGGAACTGGGGAACCCTCCGCGGAGTCTAGAAGAAATAGGAAAGAAAATGTCTGCAAACCCGGGGGAACCTCAACTATTGGCAGGAGTCACACCAACGTGCGGCCGTCGGTGTCGCTGGCCTCCCTCAGGGGGACACAGGCTCCTCAGTCCAAGGCTGGTCTACAGGCCCCGCGCCTCCTCCCAGCGAGAGTCCCTGCGAACGGCCCACACCTGCCCTCCCGGCTCTCGCCACTGCTGCCCGCACCTCGTCACGTGGCGCCACGCAGCACCCTTGGCAACACGCACCACACGCCGGGATTCGCGTGGAAGTGTTTCTGAGGGGCCGGAGAAGACACTACAATTCTCCTTTTGCAAATAACAAAGCAGAAACGGGCACAATTCGCAGTGAAGCATAAACAAGAGGGGCGGCTGGGTCACCACCTGCTTCGGGACTGGAGGCTGCACATCGCTGCCACCGGCTGTCCCCGTGACAGCTCTGGCCGCTGCGCCCCAGCAGCCACAGGTGCAGGAAGACAGCCCTGACAGTCCGGCCCAACTGCGGGCTGGCCCCTGGCCAGCACCCCCTTTCCTAGGGAAGGGGGCCGAGTCCGGAATGCATGGCCTGAACCATCGAGCTCGATGGCCATGTCCTCACATCCTCAGAAGCGCCAGGAGCCCTGGGGGAGCCTGTTTAAGGACGCACCTCATTCCTACATCTGGCCGGACCCCAGGGTCTGGCTGCAGTTTAACTGGACCAGCTTCCCGCCCCTCGGACGGACTTCTTAGTTCACTGCTTCCAGCTCCCAGTTCCTGGGCACCAGGCGGGCGGGCATCTCTGCTCAGCACCAAGGAGGAGCCAGGCAGCCGAGACTCACCTGCGGGGCCACCTTCCAGAGACAACCAGCCGAAGGAGGAGCTGGCGTCTGAGATGTCGGAGAGCGTCCGGCGGGCCAGCGCTGCGGGCATGGGCGGCCTAGGGACGTCGTAGCCCTCATCTTCGTTGTCCCATTCCTCGGGGCCAACGCCGGCAGGGGCTGCAGCCACGTTCCCTTCACCTAGAGCAAGTGCATGCGTTACCTCTTCCTCACGTACTTTACCTTTAACACGTGCAACAGAAGGGCATGCATTCATCCGTGCACGTGTGTACAGTCAGCCGTCACTCCATGTTTACTATGGGCCACGCACCGTGTGAGGCCTGTGGGTGGAGACAAGAGAAACAGGAGTAAGCCTACCCCACGCCTGTAGCCCCTCCCTGCACAGGCCCCGGCGACCCGCCCCGGGCAGCTCACCAGCATTTACTCTGCATTTCACTCCACGACCAGCAAGGGCCCTGTGCGTGGCCCTCTTGAGCTTTCAACCTGGGGCTCTGGTTAATGCGGAAACAGACTCACCACCCACACAAAATAAGTTCATTGACGCTAAAAAGCAGCGGGAGTGCCCTGGCTGGTGTGGCTCAGTGGGAAGAGCACCGGCCAGCGGACTGAAGGGTCCTGGGCGGTTCCCAGTCAGGGCACAGGCCCGGGTTGCAGGCTCCATCCCCGTGGGGGGGGATGGGGGGGGGGCAGGAGGCAGCCGATCCATGGTTCTCTCTCAGCATGGATGCTTCCCTCTCCCTTCCTCTGACATCAATGAAGTAAATCCATAAATAACAAGCAATGGGGAAGGGAGCTGCCACACGGGTCCCGGCCCTGGAAGGAGGGAAAGCACAGAGACTCTGGCTGTGCGAACAGGGAGTAAAAGAGAGGCGGCTTTACTGTCCGTGGGTAAAATGGATTTTGTAATTAAAATTACTTTCTGCTCAGATCAAGCTCTCACCAGCTCAATGTCCCAGGCTCCTTCCTGGGCCATCCATGACCTCAGGCAGCAGAAAGCTACTCACCGGCAGAGCTGCCCTCTGCGCCGGCCGGTGCCCCCGGGGGCTGCAGGGTGTACATGGCTTCATAGGTGCTGCCGTCCGCCTGCTGGTCGCCGCCACCCGCTCTGACCCGGAAGAAAGCAGCACGAGGTCTCAGAAACAGACGTCTGTTACCTGCAGACCCACTGAGACCCAACCACTCCCTGCTGCTCTGGACCCTGACCATCAGGCGGCACTGTCCTTTCACCCAGGGTCACTGCGAGGCGGGGAAATCCACTCCTGTGTGCGTAACGGGTGTGTGTGTGTGTGAGGGTAACGGGTGTGTGTGTGTGTGAGGGTGACAGGGGTGTGTGTGTGTGAGGGTGACAGGGGTGTGTGTGTGTGAGGGTAACGGGTGTGTGTGCGAGGGTGCTGTGGTGTGTGTGTGTGTGGTGTGTGTTGTGTGTACGTTGTGAGGGTGCTGTGGTGTGTGTGTGTGCGCGTGTGCTGTGGTGTGTGTGAGGGTGCTGTGGTGTGTGTGTGTGTGCGCGTGTGCTGTGGTGTGTGTGAGGGTGCTTTGGTGTGTGTGTGTGTGCACACGCGTGTGCTGTGGTGTGAGGGTGCTGTGGTGTGTGTGCGCGCACAAGTGTGCTGTGGTGTGTGTGCGCGCGCGTGTGTGCTGTGTTGTGTGTGTGTGTGAGGGTGCTGTGGTGTGTGTGTGTGCGCGTGTGCTGTGGTGTGTGTGTGTGCACACTGTGGTGTGTGCGTGTGTGCGCGCGCGTGCTGTGGTGTGTGCGTGCGCGCACGCGCGCTGTGGTGTGGAGGAAACAGAAGCGGATTTGCTTAAGCTGTGAGCAGGCTGAAGCCTGAGCGGGGACTGGGGCTCGCGTGCACTGCGAGGCAGCAGGGGGCAAGCGGGCAGCTGGGAACCCACCGTAGGCTCGGGGCGGTCTCGAAGGGCTGCTTCCCCTCCGGCGTCTGAAGGCCCAGGGGCCTCGAGGAGGGAGTCATGTACTCGGCGTCCTCCTCGCTCTCACGCTGCGCCCCGGGCAACAGCGTGGGCACAGGAAGAGGCCTGGAAGAGGAATAAACGCAGAAAAAGAAAAGAAGCTGGAAAACCTCTGAGTGTGAAACAAGGTTCACAACCACCACAGCTCCAATGTGAGAGCCAAACAGGCGCCAGCAGGGGACTCTTCCCCTCCGGGCCCAGGGGCCTGCGGACAGCACACTCCTCCGGGGGGTGGGGCGGCACAGGGTAAGTGGTGATGGACGGAGAGCTGGCCCAGGTGGGGAACACACTGTGTGCAGAGGACGTGCTGTTGGCTGTGCACCTGAAGCCTGTATAATTCTGCGAACCAGGGTCACCCCGATAAACTCTATGGAGGGGAAATGTTAATAAAAACACACTAACTTCCATTTCACTTTTAAATGGCCAAGGCGAGCTGCGTGCACTGGGAGAGGCTCTGTGCAGGGAGCCGGCCCCGCACCGGGCCATCCCTGACCGCACACCTCAGCTCCAACACCTCCTTGCTGAAAGCTTTCTCATATATCATCTTGTAGCATAAGCAGTTTCCTACTCATACTGTGCAAGAAAAATAGGAAATAAAAAGATATAAAGTGCCATGGCCGTCAGCGTCAAACCTGGGACCACCCCCAGTTCCCAGGCCCTGGCCTTCCGGGATCTGGCCCCTGCACTCACACATAATTCTCAAATATTAACGAAACTCCGCCTGTCACCCCACTCTCTAAGACTAAGCAAAGAGGAATCAACATGAAAGAGACAACACAACCCCGCAATCCTGTGAGAAACACACGGGGAGCACAACTGCTCCTGGTGATAGGAGTTAGTGAGTTTCTCCTCCCTCCTCACTGTGCTTTTTTGCACATTCTAAATATTCTAAAAAACACCTACTGGATTTGTCAGTCAGTGTTTACTTGATGTTTAGTTTGCCTAATTGTAAAAGCAAAAGCTGCTTATTAAAAACACTTAAATGCTACAGAAACCTAACAGAGGACCATCCCCTATAATCTCACTTCAGAGTTTTTCTTTCTTTTTTTTTTTTTAAATATATTTTATTGATTCTTTACAGAGAGGAAGGGAGAGAGACAGAGAGTTAGAAACATCGATGAGAGAGAAACATCGATCAGCCGCCTCCTGCACATCTCCCACTGGGGATGTGCCCGCAACCCAGGTACATGCCCCCGACCGGAATCAAACCTGGGACCTTTCAGTCCGCAGGCTGACACTCTATCCACTGAGCCAAACCGGTTTCGGCCAGAGTTTTTCCTATTTCTTCCTATTATGTTTATTATTTGTGCATTGCATGCTAGTTTTGAAGTAGAACTGTATTGGTATCTACAATGTGCCTGGAGATGCATCAATAAAGTAAGAAAGATTGACGGATGGGTAAAAATACAGATAGATAAATGTGTGATAAAACAAGCATAATAAAATACTAATGGTAGAACCTAGGCCAGCCGTGGGCAAACTACGGCCCGCTTGAAATGAATAAAACTGAAAAAAAAAAAAAGACCATACCCTTCTATGTAATGATGTTTACTTTGAATTTATATTAGTTCACACAAACACTCCATCCATACTTTTGTTCCGGCCCTCCGGTCCAGTTTAAGAACCCATTGTGGCCCTCGAGTCAAAAAGTTTGCCCACCCCTGACCTAGGCGGTGAATATACGAATGTTCACTGTAAAAAATCTTTGGCTCTTGCTCAGCTGGTGTGGCTCAGTGGTTGAGCATCAACCTATGAACCAGGAGGTCACATTTCAATTCCCAATCAGGGCACATGCCTGGGTTGTGGGCTCAATCCCCAGTAGGGGATGTGCAGAAGACAACAAATCAATGATTCTCATCATTGATGTTTCTATCTCTCTGTCTCTCTCCCTTCTTCTCTGAAATAAATAAAAGTATGTTTTTAAAAAATCTTTCACTCTTACTCTATGTTTTAAAACTTTTCATAATAAAATGTTTGGGGGAGGGGGGGCAACCCATAAAGATTAGCAAAAAAAACAACAAGTATTGGTGAAGATGTAGGAAAAAGGGTATTTTCTTTTTTAAATGGATAATTTCTTATAAATATACTAGGGGCCCGGTGCACGAAATTCGTGCACTGGGTGTGTGTGGAGGGGAGTGTCCCTCAGCCCAGCCTGCCCCCTCTCACATACTGGGAGCCCTCAGGCGTTGACCCCCATCACCTTCCAATCGCAGGATCAGCCCCTTGCCCAGCCTGACGCCTGGGCCAGAGGCGTCAGGCCTGGGCAGGGGACCCTCATTTCCCCCCCATCACTGGTTCTGCCCCCAGCCCAGGCCTGATGCCTCTGGCCCAGGCGTCAGGCCTAGGCAGGGGACGCCCAGACCCCTCCGATTGCTGGCTCTGCCCCTTGCCCAGGCCTGACGCCTCCACCAGAGGTGTCAGGCTTGGACAGGGGACCCCCATCTCCCCCCAATCACTGGCTCTGGCCCCCGCCCAGGCCTGATGCCTCGGCCAGAGGAGTTGACCCTCATCACCCTCCAATCACCAATCACCGGATCGGCCCCTTGACCAGGCCTGAGGCCTCCGGCAGAGGTGTCAGGCCTGGGCAGGGGACCCCCAGCTCCCCGCGGTTGCAGGCTCCACCCCTGCCCAGGCCTAACGCCTCTGGCCTAGGCGTCCGGCCCGGGCAGTGGGGACCTGCAGCTGCAGCGGCCCCGCAATCGTGGGCTTCGCTTTAGGCCCAGGCAAGGGACCCCTAGCTCCTGGGACTGCCAGCTTCGACCGTGCCCAGGTCCCATCACTGGCTCCACCCCTACTTCCTGCTATCACTGGCCAGGGCGGAAAAGGCACCTGATTCTCCGATCATGGCTGGGGGGCCCCCAGCTCTTAGCTCCCCCCTGGGTTTCCGATCACTGTCAGTGGCAGGGGGCTTCTTCCTGCTTTCCCTTTCGCCTCCCTGCATTGTGCCTACATATGCAAATTAACCGCCATCTTGTTGGCAGTTAACTGCCAATCTTAGTTGGCAGTTAATTTGCATATAGCCCTGATTAGCCAATGAAAAGGGTATCGCCGTACGCCAATTACCATTTTTCTCTTTTATTAGTGTAGATGCTATAACTTTTCTGGAGTGTAATTCAGCAAAAGTATTTAACCAAATATGCAAACCCTTATACTCAGAAATTCCATTTCTAGGAATTTCCTTGAGGAAATAATCAAGAAGGTCCACCATAGCATTATTTATACTAAAACAACCGGCAACAACCTGTCAAATAACAATGAGCTGACCACATTTTAACCCGCCCCGCCCTTCCCCCCACACCCGACTGAAGCTGACTGTGTCCCTTAGCGCCTCAGAGGCCTCTGCCCTGCACAGTAGGTCTTATCTGTTCCCACAGGGAGAGCGCACTTAGGTCAGCTCCTCTGCCTTTTTTTTCCAGCTCCCTTTTCAGCTGCTCTGCTTTGTGAGCAACTGAAATAATCTGAAAATCACTGCAGTAGAGGAATATGTAATGACATTCTAAGATGTTTGAGATACTCCTAGTGAAAAGCAGCATGTGCAGTATGACCCTGCACACATGGAACAGCAGTGAACACACAGCACATGCTCACTGAGGTAAGGCTACGGATGACTTCCGTTTCTTCAGCATTGCTTGTCTGTACTTTCTATATATTCTTCACTTAGCACGATACTTCCATAAAAAGAAAGAAGTCATTACAAGGGCAATAAAATTTTAAATTATAATTCTTTTTGTTGATGAGTTACTCTATATAATAAAGTATAATATGCTAATTAGACCGGACAGTCAAACGACCTTCCGGACGAAGCCGGGGCTACGAGGGCCAAGCCCCTTGCACCATTTCGTGCATCGGGACTCTAGTCTAATAATAATAAAAGTGTAGTATGCTAATTAGACCGGATGTCCTTCCAGACGACTTTCCAGATGAAGCCGGTGCTGCAAGGGAAGCCAGTGCCGGCAGCCGGGGGAAGGAAGGCCTACTCTTGCACGAATTTCGTGCATCAGGCCTCTAGTAAAAACATAAAAATGCACCTCCTCATTAAGCATTCTGCCAACACATATTTTATTTTTTAAATATATTTTTTTATTGATTTCAGAGAGGAAGGGAGAGGGAGAGAGCTAGAAACATCAATGAGGAGAGAGAACCACTGACTGGCTGCCTCCTGCACGCTCCCTATTGGGGATCGAGCCTGCAACCCCAGGCATGTGTTCTGACCGGAATCGAATCCCGGATCTTCGGTCCACAGGCCGACACTCTACCCACTGACCCACACCAGCCAGGGCCCAGCACATATTTTAAAACATTCACCATCTTTAGTCACAAAAATTCTACTTTGGCTGCATCTCTGATTATGTAAAAAAAGTTCTTCAAAACAAATTTATTACAGTAAAGCTTTTAAACAAAATAAATACACAACAATAGGGGAATAACTAAAATATGTGATAGTAATAGTCACATTATATATGTAATCATTAAAAGTACAGATTTTTAAAAAATATATATTTTATTGATATTTTACAGAGAGGAAGGGAGAGAGATAGAGAGTTAGAAACATCGATGAGAGAGAAACATCGATCAGCTGCCTCTTGCACATCTCCTACTGGGGATGTGCCCGCAACCAAGGTACATACCCTTGACCAGAATCGAACCCGGGACCTTTCAGTCTGCAGGCCGAAGCTCTATTCACTGAGCCAAACCGGTTTTGGCAAAAGTACAGATTTTGAAGAACTTTTTAAATAGGGAGAAATGCCCAAGATATAATGCTAAAAAAGGAGAGAATATAAAACTCTATCTTGATCTAAAACATATATACATTTTACATGTTTACAGCCACGGCCAAGCAATAAGCTATCTAACCATCTGCCTAGAACAGCCAACTAAAGAAGCACGATAAAATACAAAAGAAAGAAGGCACTGGGAGAGAAAGCTGAGAACCCTATGATCTCACTCATGTGCGGGATATAAAACGGAAACTCGCGGACAAAAACAGCCGTGTGGTGGGGGCCAGAGCGAAGGGGTATGGGTGTGGGGAGAAGGGGGCCTAATATGAGGTGACAGGAAGTGATGTGACTCTGGTGGTAGGGACACCATGCACTACAGATCTGGTCACACAGAAACCCACACCTGAAACCTGCATGCTCATGGTGACCAATGTCATCCCAATCGACTGAAACAGAAGGCTCTGAGAGCAACCGCACAGCCAGCGCTTGCGAGGCGGCCGGGCTCCGAGAGGAGAGCACAGTGCCGGAAGCACCAACTGCACCCGGGGTTTCCAGGTGGTTTCAACGGGCTGGGAATTCGGGGTCTCAGGATGGCCCATCTGTGAGGGCCAACAATCCTGGAGAAAGGAGGAGCAGAGGAGGAGAGTTAAACTGTGCTGCAGGGTCCCTGGAGTCATGCTGACCCCTGACCCGTGTGCCTGGAGTCATGCTGACCCCTGACCCGTGTGTCTGGAGTCATGCTGACCCCGGGCTTGTGTGCCTGGAGGTGGCTTCTGGTTCCTCAGATGACAGCAGCTGCCAAGGAGGAGCAGATGCTGGCTGTGCTGTCAGCTGGATAACAGGCAGGCCTCTCCAATAACCACGTGTTCAATAAGAGAGGAGAGTGGGGAATTTTTATTAGAAAACTAAAATCAATACATTTTTGAAAATGACATGGAAATTCTAGAACCCAAAATTATTCTATCTAGCCCTAGCCAGTGTGGCTCAATGGATAGAGCTCGGCCTGTGGACTGAAGGGTCCCGGGTTCGATTCCGGTCAAGGGCATGTACCTCAGTTGCAGGCTCCTCCCCACCCTGGACCCTGGTTGGGGCTTGTGCAGGAGGCAACCAATCGATGCGTTTCTCTCACATTGATGTTTCTATCTTTCCCTCTCCCTTCCACTCTCCCTAAGAATCAATGGGAAAATAGCCTCAGATGAGGATTAAAAAACAAAACAAAACCGCCCTAACCGGTTTGGCTCAGTGGATGGAGTGTCGGCCTGCGGACTGAAGGGTCCCAGGTTCGATTCCAGTCAAGGGCATGTACCTTGGTTGTGGGCACATCCCCAGTAGGAGGTGTGGAGGAGGCAGCTGATGGATGTTTCTCTCTCATTGATGTTTCTAACTCTCTATCCCTCTCCCTTCCTCTCTGTAAAAAATCAATAATTTTTTTTTTAAACCCATAGTATCTGAAAATACAAATTCAACAGATGGACTTAGGGCAGATTAAACACTGCAAAATGATAAAGGAAGTTGGAATATAGCAGGAACTATTCCGAGTAAAGAGGAAAAAAAGAAAACAGATATGAGTACACCACCTGTTAGGAATGGCGCCAAGCGGCCCCTCAGGTGACAGGTGTCCCAGCAGGGGAGGAAAAGAGACTGCACTACTCAGGCTACTGAAGAAGCAGTGGGCGAGAATTTTCTAAGACATTCACATCGAACCACAAAAAGCAGTAAAGCCCACACACCTCAAGGACGTTCAGAAAACTGCTGGGATCCAACGACAAGGTGCCGAGGGGAGAACCGCTTTTAGGGGAGCACACGGAGGCCGGGCGCTGCTCTTGTAAAGCGCCTACGACAGTAACTCTAGCGCAATGCTCTACGCGGGGAAAATATCTTTCAAAAACGCTAAAGTGAAATGAAAGATTTTCTGTCAAACAGAAGGTGTTTTCCATCAAACAAAATCTGGGAGCATTCACTGGTGGGAGACACATACAGGCCCCCCCCCCCCCCCCAACGCCTGTACGTTCCGTCTGTCTCTAAAGGAAGCGCTTTGGGCAGAAGGAAAAGATCCAGACGGAAGCCTGGCAAAGCAGTACGGGCTGGAGAGTAAGTCTGTGGGAAACTTCATGTACGGAAAGTGTGAAGAGCCAGACCCTACTGAGTCCAGGGTGCATGAAGGGAGTGTGCAGGATAACTATTAAAAAGAATAATTAAAGGGGGAAACGTTAAAGGTACTTTGAGAAAGTAGAAAAATGAACCAAGAACATATGGGAAAAGAATGAAAACAAATATTCCAATTATTATAAGGCAAAGGATGCTAGACTGGACTTAAGGGAAAATGTATATGCTGTTTATAAAAATGCCCCTTACGTGCAAGAACACAGAAAAACAGAAAGTAGAAGGATGGTCAAAGGTCATAGAAACACCAACTAAAGGAGATCTGATGTAGCTATTCTATTCTAGTTTATTTTTTAAATATAGATTTATTGATTTCGGAGAGGAAGGGAGAAACATCAATGATCATGGTGAAGAATCTTTCACTGCGCAAACAAAAAACTATGGAAATTAAGAAATATAGTTTTTAAACAGCCAATTGATCAAAGGAGAAATTGCAAGAGAAATTAGAAAATATTTAGAGGAGAATAAAAAGGAAAATCACGAACCAAAAGTATGGGACTCAGTGAAAGTAGTGCTAAGGGGTAAATTTATAGCTGTAAATGTTTGTTAAAAAACAGGACTAGCCTTAGCTAGTTTAGCTCAGTGGATAGAATGGAGGCCTGTGGACTGAAGGGTCCCGGGTTCGATCCTGGTCAAGGGCACATGCCCTGTTTCGGGCTCCATCCACGGTAGGGGGCATGCAGAAAGCAGCTGATCAATGATTCTCTCTCATCATTGATGTTTCTCTCTCTCTCACTCTCTCCATTCCTCTCTGAAATCAATAAAAACATATTTTAAAAAAAACATGACACAACAGGACTAATCTGCCCTGGCCAGTGTTTCTCAGTGGTTACAGTGTAACCCCAAAGGGTCACCAGTTCAATTCCAGGTCAAGGGCACATACTGGGGTTGCAGGATTGGTCCTAGGATACGTGGAGGAGACAACTCATCGATGGGTCTCTCTCACATCAATGTTTATCTGTCTGTCTCTCTCCCCCCGCCCTCCTCCCACTCTTTCTAAAAACCAATGGGAAAAATATCCTTGAGTGAGGATTAACAAAACAAAACCAGGAAGATCTCAAATCAACAACTGAACTGCAATTGAAAAAAAATTTATTTTAAAACTGCATTACTGGCATAAAGACAGACATACAGAAACAAATAGAAAGCCTAGAAATAAACCCTCACATATATGGTCAAATGATTTTTGTCAAGGGTACTAAGACAATTCAATGAAGAAAGGACAGTGTTTTCAACAAATGGTGCTAGGAACACTGTTTATCCACATGCAAAAGAATGAAGTTGGACCCTAACACCATAATCAAAAGTTAACTCAAGTCTGGCCAGTGGGACTCAGTGGTTGAGCATCGACCTATGAACCAGGAATTCATGGTTGGATTCCCGATCAGGGCATATGCCCAGGTTGCGGGCTTGATCCCCAGTAGGGGGCATGCAGGAGGCAGCTGATCAATGATTTTCTCTCATCATTGATGTTTCTATCCCTCTCTCCCTTCCATATATTAAAAAAAAATGAAGCAAGGACCTAAATGTAAGACCTAAAACTAAATAAATCCTATATAATAAAAGGCTAATATGCAAATTGTCCCCTTGGGAATTTGACCAACCCAGAGCTCAACTGCTCATTATGACATGCACTGACAACCAGGGGGCGGCACGGAATGATGGAAGACCCCGGCCGGCGGGCAGCAGCCACGGGAAGAAAGGCCTCAATCGGCCCTGATTGCCAGCCAAGCCTAGGGACCCTACCCTCGCACTAATTTCGTGCACCGGGCCTCTAGTTCTAAAATAAAACATTTAGAAGAAAACATAGGACAAAAACTTCATGACATTGGACTTGGTAGTGATCTTGGAAATGACACCAAAGGCACAGGTAACGAAAGAAAAAATAGACAAAGTGGTCTTCATGAAAGTTTTTTTGCATCAAGACCGAAATGGCAACCCATAGAATGGGAGAAAATGTTTGCAAATCATATATATGATAAGGGATTAATATCCAGGATAAGAAGAGAACTTCTAAAATTCAACACAAACAACCTGATTAAAAAAATGGTCAATGGGAGGAACCAAGATGGCAGTGTAGGTAAATGCCAGTACTCGCCTCCTCCCACAACCACATCAAAATAACAACTAAAATACAGAACCATCATTCAGAACCACCTGAAAGCTGGATGAATGGAATTCCTACAACTAGAGAAGAAAATACAGAGACTGGTAGGAGGGGCAGAGGTGTAAAATGGGCTGGTGGAACACTCACATGTGCCCTTTCTTTTTCCTTCTCTCTTTCTTTCTTTACATATATATTTGGGTCCTCTCTCTCTTAATGAATCTGGCTAATGGTTTATCAATTTTATTTATCCTTTCAAAGAACTAGGTCTTGGTTTCATTGATTTTTTTTTTTTTTTTTAGTCTCTATGTTATTTATTTCTGCTCTAATCTTTATTATTTCCTTCCTTATACTTACCCTGGGCTTTTCTTGTTGTCCTCTTTCTAGTTCTTTAAGTTGTAGGGTTAAATAGTTTATTGCTGAATTTTCTTGTTCTTTGAGGTAGGCCTGTAGTGCTATGAACTTCCCTCTCAGGACTGTTTTTGCTGTGTCCCAGAGATTTTGGGTTGTTGGGTGTTCATTTTCATTTGTTTCCAGGAAGTTTTTTATTTCTTTCTTGAACTCTTTGGTACCCATTCATCTATACTAATAAAAAGGTAATATGCAAATTGGTTGGGACATCCTCACGCAACAACTGAATAGTAGGCTGCGTGGGGCGACCAGGCAGGTGGGGGGGGAGGGGTGGAGGCAACCAGGATGGCAGGGGCGGGGAGGATAGTTAGGGGTGACCCAGCTGGCAGGGGGGGCAGTTATAGGTGATCAGGCCAGTAGGCAGAGGCTGTTGGGGCGATCAGGCAGACAGGCAGGTGAGCGGTTAGGAGCCAGTGGTCCTGGATTGGAGAGGGTGCAGGCTGGGCTGAGGGGACCCCCCATGCACAAATTTTATGCACCAGACCTCTAGTTGTTTAATAACATGTTATTAGCCTCCATGTGTTTGAATGTTTCTGAATGTTTTTACTGTAGTTGATTTCTAATTTCATTCCACTGAGAAGATGCTTGATATTATTTCAATTTTCTTAAACTTGTAGAGACTTGCTTTGTGTCTTAACATGTGGTCTATATTTGTGAATGACCCATGTGCACTTGAAAAGAATGTATATTCTGCTGCATTGGGGAGAAATGTTCTATAAATGTCAATTAAATCCATCTAATCCAGTGTGTCCTTTAGAGTCACTGTTTCCTTAAGTTTTTGTCTGGAAGATCTATCCAGTGAAGTCAGCGGGGTGTTAAAGTCCCCTACTATGACTGTATTGTCAATCTCTCTGTTAAAGGCCTCTAGAAGTTTTATTTATATATTTAGGTGCACCTATACTAGGTGCATATATGTTTACCAGGGTTACATCCTCTTATTGGATCAATCCCTTTAGTACTATGTAGTGACCTTCGTTGTCTCTTATGATGGCCTTCATTTTAAAGTCTATTTTGTTGGATATGAGTATTGCTACTCCAGCTTTTTTTTCTTTCCTATTTACATGGGAAATTTTTTTTTCCCATCCCTTCACTCTCATCCTGTGTGTGTCTTTTGTTGAGGTAGGTCTCTTGTAGACAGCATGTAGTTGGGTCATGTTTTTGTATCCATTCTGCTACCCTACGCCTTTTGACTGGAGCATTTAATCCATTTACATTTAGGGTTATTATTGAGAGGTACTTATTTATTGCCATTTTAGTTCTGTATGGCTAGGTTTCTCTCTCTGTTTCTTCTTCTCATTACAGCAATCCCTTTAGCATTTCTTGTAATGCTGGCTTGGAGGTGATGTACTCTTTTAGCCTCTTTTTGTCTGGGAAGCTCTTTATTTCACCATCTATTTTGAATGATAGCCTTGCTAGATCTAGTAATCTTGGTTTCAAGATCCTTGCTCTTTATTACCTTGAGTACTTCATGCCATTCCCTTCTGGCCTGTAGAGTTTCTAATGAGCAATCAGGTGTCAGCCTTATGGGAACTCCTTTGTAGGTAACAGTTTTCTCTTGCTGCCTTTAAGATTCTCTCTGTCTTTAATTTTTGGGATTTTAATTATGATGTGTCTGGGTGTGGGCCTGTTTGGGTTCTTCTTGCTTGGGGTTCTCTGTGCCTCCTGAACTTGTGTGACTTTTTCATTTACCAGGTTAGGGGAGTTTTCTGCCATTATTTATTCAAACATGTTCTCTAACCCTATCTTTCTGGCACACCTCCTATGTGAATATTGTTATGTTTCACGTTGTCTCACAGCTCTATTAAATTGTCCTTCTGTTGCCGAAACCGGTTTGGCTCAGTGGATAGAGCTTCGGCCTGCGGACTGAAAGGTCCCAGGTTCGATTCTGGTCAAGGGCATGTACCTGGGTTGCGGGCACATCCCCAGTAGGAGATGTGCAGGAGGCAGCTGATCGATGTTCCTCTCTCATCGATGTTTCTAACTCTCTATCTCTCTCCCTTCCTCTCTGTAAAAAGTCAATAAAATATATTAAAAAAATAAATAAATAAATAAATTGTCCTTCTGTTTTTTAATAGGGTTTTATTTTATTTTTTTTTTTTTTAATTTTTTTTTTTTTTTTAAAATATATATTTTATTGATTTTTCACAGAGAGGAGGGGAGAGCGATAGAGAGTTAGAAACATCGATGAGAGAGAAACATCGATCAGCTGCCTCTCGCACGCCCCCCACTGGGGATGTGCCCGCAACCAAGGCACATGCCCTTGACCGGAATCGAACCCGGGACCCCTGAGTCCGCAGGCCGACGCTCTATCCGCTGAGCCAAACCGGTCAGGGCGGTTTTATTTTTTTCATTTTGGTTCTCTGATTGAGTGATTTTTTTCAACCCTGTCTTCTAATTCACTGATTCGATCCTCAGCTTCCCCTAATCGGCTGTATATTCCTTCCAATGTGTTCTTTTTTTTTTTTTTTTAAATATATTTTATTGATTTTTTATAGAGAGGAAGGGAGAGGGATAGAGAGTTAGAAACACCGATGAGAGAGAAACATCGATCAGTTGCCTCCTGCACATCTCCCACTGGGGACGTGCCCACAACCAAGGTACATGCCCTTGACCGGAATCGAACTCGGGACCTTTCAGTCCGCAGGCTGACGCTTTATTCACTGAGCCAAACCGGCCAGGGCTCCAATGTGTTCTTTATGTTTGCTGTGTAATACTTTATCTCAGACTGCTCTTTTTTTATAGTTACTATATCTTTTTTCATGCTGTTGAGCATCTTCACCATCATTATTCTGAACTCTGTTTCAGATAAATTTCTTAGCTCTGTTTCATTTATCTATTCTGGAGAATTCTCTAGGTCTTTCAATTGGGAGTTGTTTCTTTGTCTCCTCATTGTGGCTGTCTTTCTGGGTTTGTGACTATGTATTAGGTAGATCTGCTACGCCTCTCAAGCTCCAGTGCAGGATAGTGTCAAATGCTGTTTCTAATTAGATCAGGCAAAGACTCAAAGCCTCCAGAGACTGCCTGCCTATAGACTGATAGGATTCCAATTTGAAGTGCCCCCAGGCAATCATCTTCAGGTGTGGCGATAGTTTTTTTCAACAGGGTGGGGCAGTGGCTTCTGCCTGGAGGCTAATTGTTATTTTTGGTCTCTTAAGAGTGACCTGAGGGCAAGGTGTTTTCCAATAGGCTGAGTCAACTGTCTTCCCCTAGGCAAGGTAAATATTTGTTTGGCAAAGATGTCCTCTGCTGTGTGAAGGAATGACTCAGCCCAGGAAACTGGCGGTGTCTGCCTTCTGAGCGCTATCCCCCCCGAGTCCCCAGTCCTGTTCACACAGCTCCAATCCATGTTGCCCTCCTTCTGCCGGAGCACAAGGTGGGTGGCTCCATAGGGAATTTTGTGCGTTGGCCCTTTAAGAGGGCACCTGAATTTTCAGCCCTCTCTCCATGGCAGACAGCAACTCTGTTGCTTTTCACAGTCAAATGTTATGTGGGTACCCTCCTCAGATTTGGTGCTCTCTGCTGGGGAGCCCAGCTTGGCAATTAGATCCCAGAGTTCTCAGTTGCAACCCCCCACAGTTGAGGTATCTCTCTGGAACTTCAGTTGCTGTCTGTGGCGCCTGGCCAGCCCTTTCGTGCTTCCGCCCCTCCTACCAGTCTCTATGCAATCTCCACTTTCCGTCCTCAGGTTTCAGGGTTGTCTCCTGCGAGTCTTCCACTGATTATTCAGAAAATTTTTCTGTATTTTAGTTGTAATTCCAGTTTGTTCCTGGGAGCATGTTCGTGCAGTATCCACTTACTCTGCTGTCATTTTTAATCCTCTCTGTGTGCCCTTTTTATTGATCAGGAGGGTGATCTCGGCTGCAGAGGCCTCCCACAAGGAGCAATGGGTCCCAGCCTGACACCAGACCCCCAGCCCAGGGTACCAGAGCTGGGAAGAGAAGTCCCCATAACTTTGTGCTGTAAAAACCAGTGGGGATTGTGGCTGAGTGACAAGGAAGCTGCTGGAGACCCAGGCAGTTCTGCTTAAAGAGCCAGTACACAAACTTACTCAGACACGATCCCTCTGAGCTCCAGTGCCAGGTGGCTTTGGAGGACCCAGGGATGTATAAGGAGGCACTGGATTGTCTGGCACCATGGCAGGAACTCAGCGGCGGATTTCTTCCAGACAAGGAGTTCTTGCAGGGGTCATTGTTCCTGTGCTGGGACCACCCCCGTTGCAGAGCTGACTGGAAGCCATATCTGAGTTTCCATCAGCCTGGCTCACACTGTTCACTCTGCCCTGGTAATTCCCTGAGACCCCGACCCACCCAAGTTGTTTGCAGCAGCTTTTCCATATCAATTTACTATCCTGACTCAGGCTTCAGACTTTGCTAAAATTCTCTCAAATAAGCAGCAGTTGGAGTCAGCGTGCCTCAAACCTATCAGTAAAAGGCCAAGACCCAGCACTAGCACCAGCCTGCCTTGCTTCATAGCTTGACCTCGCATAGGCACTTCACAAGCCCGATACAAGTAGCAGCCATCTGTGGATTTCTCTGTAGCTCCTGCCCAGTGGCCTCAGGCAGTGGCTGACTTTGCACCTCTCGGGAGGCCCCAGAGCCAGTGCACCCTGTGGACAGCTTCAGACCACACCAGATTACAACTCTACACATCCACCAGTGACACACTCAAGGGGCAGACTCAGTGAGCACAAAAGCCCCACTGAAGCAAGTCCTAATCCATAGGGGTGTCTCCTATACTACAGCTCTCCCACTGTAGTCCCAGCCAATCCTCACAGCCAATTGGCCTGGAGGTCAATTCCTCCCAGTGACACCAACAGCAATCAAGTCTCAACTACAATAAGACTGTGCACACAGCCCACAAAAGGGTGCACCTAGAGTGCCCAGCTCAGGTGACTGTGGAGGCTGAGCCACTGGGCCCTACAGGACACCCATACAAGTCCACTCAACCAACTCCAGGAGACGTAGCAGGTCTACCTAATACATAGAAACAAACACAAGGAAGCAGCCAAAATGCAGAGACAAAAAAATATGTCACAAATGAAAGAAATGGAAGCAAGCAAATTACTGGATACAGAGTTCAAAACCATGGTTATAAGGTTACTCAAGGACCTTAATGAGAGCTTCAGTTGACTCAAAGAGAACTTCAAGGGATTTAGTGAGGCTTTCAAGGATCTTGGTGAGAATGTCAAAGACATGAAAAATGATGAGTCTGAATATACTTTCTGAAATAGAGAATAATTTACAGGGATTCAATAGGAGAGGATTCCAAGAAACAAATCAATTATTTGGAATATGAGGAAGCAAAAAACATCCAAGCAGAAGAGAAAAAAGAGAAATAATACAAAAATATGAAGATAGTGTAAAGAGCCTCTGGGACAACTTCAAGCATAACAACATTCACATTATGGGTTTGCCAGAAGGAGAAGAGAGCAAAATATTGAAAACCAATCTGAAGAAACAATGACAAAAAAAGTACTCTACTGGTGAGAGAAATAGACCTATAAGTCCAGGAAGCACAGAGAGTCCCACAGGAATTCAAAGAGGCCCACACCAAGACACATTATAATTAAAAAGCCAAGAGTTAAAGACAAAGAGAGAGCCCTGGCTGGTTTGGCTCAGTGGATAGAGCATCAGCCTGCGGACTGAAGGGTCCCGGGTTCGATTCCCATCAAAGGCACATGCCTGGGTTGTGGGCTCAGTCCCCAGTAGGGGGCGTGCAGGAGGCAGCCGATCAATGATTCTCTCTCATCATTGATGTTTCTCTCTCTCTCTCTCTCTCCCTCTCCCTTCCTCTCTGAAATCAATAAAAATATATTTAAAAAAAAAAAAGACAAAGAGAGAATCTTAAAAGCAGCAAGAGAAAAGCAGTTAGTTACCTACAAAGGAACACCCATATGACTGTCAGCTGATTTCTCAACAGAAACTTTGCAGGTCAGAAGGGAGTGATAAGAAACATTCAAAGTAATGAAAAGCAAGGACCTATAACCAAGGTTATTCTACCAAGCAAAGCTATCATTTAGACTTGAAGGTCAGATAAAAAGCGTCAGAGACAAGATAAAGCTAAAGGAGTTCATCACCACCAAACCAGTATTAAATGAAATGTTGAAGGGTATGCTTTAAGAAGAGTGAGAAGAAGAAAAAGATAAAAAATATGAACAATAAAGTGGCAATAAATACATATTTATCAACAATGAAATCTATAAATCAAAATAAATGAACAAGGAATCTAATGTACAAAATAAACTGAATAAAATAGAATCAGAGGCATGAAAACATGGAGCAGACTGACGAATCTCACAGAGAAGGGGAGGTGGGAAGAGATTAACCAAAGGTTTTATATGCATACCAGAGGCCCGATGCTAGGGGCTTGGCCCTCACAGCCGCGGCGGCTTGCCTCAGCTCTCATACCCCAGCTTCGTCCAGAGGATGTCTGGAAGTTTGTTTGGCTGTCCAGTCTAATTAGCATATTACATTTTTATTATTATAGATATGTATTACCTATGGACACAGACAATAGGGTGAAGTCCTAGGGTGGGGCAGGAACCAGGTGGAGGGGGGAAACAGGGGGAAAAAAAAGGGGGTTATCTGTAATACCCTTAACAATAAAGATTTGTTTAAAAATGGGCAATGACCTTCAATAGAAACTTCTTTAAAGAAGATATATGAATGACCAATAAGCACATGAAAAGATGCTTAATATCATTAATCATCAGGGAAATGCAAAACAAAATTACCATGCAATACCACCTCACACCCATTAGGATGGCTGCTATAAAAAAATAAAAATAGCCCTAGCTGGTTTGACTCAGTGGATAGAGCATGGGCCTGCGGACTGAAGGGTCCCAGGTTCGATTCCGGTTAAGGCCACATGCCTGGGTTGCAGGCTCGAACCCCAGTGGGGGACATGCAGGAGGCAGCCGATCAGTGATTCCCTCTCATCATTGATATTTCTATCTCTCTCTCCCTCTCCCTTACTCTCTGAAATCAATCAAAAAAATAGAAATAAAAATAAAAAACAGAAAATAACAAGTGTTGGTAAAATTTTGGAGAAATTGGCACCTTTGTGCACCATGGTTGGGGATGTAAAATAGTACAGCTGCTGTGAAAAACAGTATGAAGGTGCCTCAAAAAATTAAAAATAGAATTACCATATGATCCAGCAATTCAACTTCTGGGTATACACCCAAAATAACTGAAAGTAGGGTCTTAAAGAGATAATTGCTCACCCATATTCACAGTAGCGTCATTTGCAATAGCTAAAACAAGAAGAGCCCAAGTGCCCATTGACTAATGAATGGATAAGCAAATGTCACACAGACATACAATAGCATAGCATTCAGCCTTTAAAAGGGAGTGTTCTTCAATAGGCTACAAGATGACGAACCTTGAGGACATTCTGCTGAGTGAAATAAGCCAGTCACAAAAAGCCAGATACTGTATGATTCTACTTACATGAGGTATTTAGAATAATCAAAATCATAAAGACAAAAAGTATAATGGTGGCTGTCAGGGGCTGGCAGAGGGGAAATGAGGATTTATTGTTAACAGGTATAGAGTTAAACAAACTGAAAAGAATTATCGAGATGGTGGTGATCGTTGTACAATGTGAAGTATTTAATTAATAAAACTAAACTATACTAATAAATAGGTCAGATGAAAAATTTAATGTCATGTGTATTTTACCACAAAAAAGCAGGTACCCAAGAATTAAAATTAAAAATAAGAATTAAGAAATTAACTTTTGCCGAAACCGGTTTGGCTCAGTGGATAGAGCGTCGGCCTGCGGACTGAAAGGTCCCGGGTTCGATTCCGGTTAAGGGCATGTACCTGGGTTGCGGGCACTTCCCCAGTGGGGGATGTGCAGGAGGCAGCTGGTCGATGTTTCTCTCTCATCGATGTTTCTGACTCTCTATCTCTCTCCCTTCCTCTCTGTAAAGAATCAATAAAATATATAAAAATAAATAAATAAATAAATAATACATTTAAAAAAAAAAAAAAAGAAATTAACTTTTTTAAAATCAACAAAAACCAAAATTGCTTCTTTGAGAAAATGTAGTAAAACTGATGAACCTCACCCAGCAGGACAGATCTCTGTACATTTACACACAAAAGAATGGGAGGAAACAGTTCAAACATAAACAGGGCGATTTTTATACGTGCAAATGCAGACCCATTTTTACTTTCTTCTGAGTTTACTTTTCTGTAGGTAAATTCTTTAGCAGGACAACTCCACAGTGTGAAATGCAGCTTTTAGACTCACCTGGCAGCCAGGGAATAAATGGCATTGGCCGATGCAGAAGGTTTGATTTTGGGGTGCTCACACTCTGGACCTGCTAATGGGCTGCTATTCATATTCTGGAAAGAAAAGTGTTGAAAAAGGACCTTCTTAATACAGCTAAGCATCTCCTCTTATTAACCTACTGACAATAACAAGAACAGTAATACAGACACAGACCTCACTCCACGCCACACTCAGGTTATTGCATCTAACAAAAGCACAGCTGTTCCAGGCTCTGAAAAGCTCAAATGTAGGGAGACGAGGGAGACAGAGATAAAAAACAAGCCAAGGACTTATGTATTTTTTCTTAATTCTAGAAATACTTGTGAAAACTGTCTACACAAATACCATTTCTAACTTTAAAAACCTATTTTTCTATATTGACACCACCACAAAGTCAACCCTAATCCCTCACTCAGATGCCACTTAAACCTGTCATCCTCCCCTTGCAGTCATTCCTGGCCACAGCATGCCTCAACCTCTCCCTTCTACTTCCATTTTTTCCCTTAGATTTCTAACTACCTGCTGGTCAATTCTTGCTTCAATAGCTCATCTCAAATTCAACATGTCTGTAGCCAGGTTCAAAACCTCAAGGGTGCATGTGCATGTGTGTGGTTTCCTGTCCTGTCCCCACCCACAGACTGCTTTCAAACTTACTGGGTCTTTGTTTCTCACCCTCTCAAGGCTCTGGCTAATCTGGCTGCCCCACCTGCTCACAGACAGCTATTCTCCTTCCTGCTCACTTAGCACCAACTATGGTCCACCCTGTCATTCCTTAAACATTCTCCTAAGCACAGCTGCTTTCCCTTCATCCTGGAATTGTCTTTCCCCAGAATTAGCATGGCTCCCCTCCCCACGCTCCAGGTCTTGGCTTAGCTGTCCCAATGCCCCTTCTGCCCTACTTTTTCTCTACAGCACTCATCCATGTCCAACACCATGTATGTTCTAACTTATCTTTTTTATTTTGTCTTTCCCCTACTAGAATATAGACTTTATAAGGGCAAGAATTTATGTTGAGTGCATAACTGAACCAACAAAAGAATGAACATACCTCTTCCACCCTCAGTTCCAGACCCCTTATAGCTCATGCTTATAGAATGGACCACTAACCTGTCTTTTTTCAATCTATTCTCTATCAATCCATTCTACATACAATTATCGGAATCATCTCTTTATAATTAAAAAATGTTTTTATTTATTTTAGAGAGAAGGGAAGGGAAAGGTAGAGGGAGAGAGGGGGAGATTGTGAGAGAGAGAGACATTGATCATATGTGTGCCCCGACCAGGTATCCAACTGTGAGTGGGACAATGCTCCACCAACCGAGCCACACCGGCCAGGGCGGGCATCTCTTTAAACTGGCATTTTGGTCAAGTCACGCCACTAAGTTAAAACTTTGAAATGCTCCCCATTTCCTACCAAATAAACGTAAATTCTTGTCGGAGGCCCTCTAATCTAGTACTAACGTCCTTTCTAGCCACCTTTCATACTTTGATACATAAAAGTTCTGCTCTACTCAGCCGACCGCTCATCTGTAATACACCGAAGCCTTCCTGGTTGTAGCTCTGCTCTCCTTAGAGCTGGGCACGCTGTGGAAAGAGTCCTTCACATTCAGAAGTCGCTCTTTCCAGGGAGCCCGCACCGTCTGCTCTATCTGGACATAGTTTCTCCTCTAAAGCTTGTGCTTTCATTTACACTTCTCAAGGTGCGCGCACACACACACTTGCGATATTTACAAATATGCCTTACCTGCTCTATAAAAATACACATTTCTTCGGGGTAGGGACTATATTATCTTTGAATCCTATATAAAACCTGTCACAAACACTGGCCCCTTAAAGGTCACCCACAAGTATTTCTCCTTTTTTCTTTTATTAATCCTCACCAAAGGATATTTTTTCCATTTTTAGAAGGGAGGAAGGGCGGGAGGGGTGGGCGCGCACGAGGGGGAGGGGGCGCGCGGCGGGGGTTGGGGGGAGAGAGGTATCTACTGGTTGCCTTCCACATGTGCCCCAACTAGGACCGGGGATCGAACCTGCAACCCAAGCATGTGCCCTTGACCAGAAATGGTACCCTCGACCATGCGGGGCAGGGGCTGATGCTCTAACCACTGAGCACAGGCCAGGCCACAGACACTTCTGAACAGGCTGAGTCATTGCAACACCAGGACTCACCACGGAGGCATCCGGACTGAAGGCGCTCCCAGGCCAAGGCCCCTCTGCTGCTCTGGGCTCCATTTGGGAGGGCAACGAGAAGGGCAGGGAGTGCCGGTTGGTCAACTCCCGTCCTGCCCAGGGTTCCCCAGGGCTCGGGGTGACAACAGGCACTCTGGGGACTGGCCTAGGCAGCCAGGACTCCCCAAGGCGGCTGGAGGGGACGGGGGGCAGTTTGTCCCTGGACGGAGAGTCGCCGGGAGTACAGGGCAAGGGGCGCCTCTGTGGCCGGGCCTCCGCCCCCCCGGAGTAAGGCCGGTCGGGAGGGGGCGGTGGCGGCAGGTCTCTCAGGGTGGGGGGCGCTGGCAAGGGCTTGTCCTTATGCAGGGCGCCGGCGGCCTGTGGGGCAGATGGAAGCAAGTCAGTGGCGCCCCGGCTCCCAGGCAGGCAGCAGAGGGGGCAGCAGAGGCGTGGGCGGGTGGCGTTACCTTAGGAGCCGCTCCCAGGCCAGCGCCCACAGGGCCGGGCAAGCGCTGCTGCAGCAAGTCCAGTCGGGGCGGCACCGGAGGCAGGGGCGCCTGTGGAGCCGCGGAGAACGGAGAGGGGGGCCGCTCCACCTGCACAGGGAGGCCTCGGTCAGGCTGGTGGGCGTGTGGCACCCTCCCCGTCCACGCTGTGGACACTGACCAGCGGCCATGGCACACCTGGCCCTGCTCGGCCGCCAACAGGCCGGTCCCCATGCCAGAGGCCCTGTGGGCGCAGCAGCAGGCCTGTGTACATGGCCGGCCGGTCTTCATCTTCGGATAAATATTTTCAATATTAAAAACAGAAAGCCATATAAAACGAAAGAAACAGACATTAACCTCTCAAGAAATCATCTGGAAAACAATGCTTTAGGAGCAGAACCACCAAGATCAATGACAACAAATTCTCTGTGGGCTGTTATGGCAGAAAGAAAAAGAGTTTCCTAAGGAAAACGCTCCACAAAATCACTAAAAGGCATACGCATCCTTCTGAAGAAACTAGAGGCCCGGTGCATGAAAATCCATGCACTGGAGTGGGTTCCTCGGCCCGGCCTGCCCCCTCTCACAGTCCAGGAGCCCACAGGGCAGGAGGCGACCTGTTGATCAGGGGAAGGCGACGCCCCCCATCACACCTCTGCTGCTGCCACTGCCGGCAGCGCAAGCCTCGGCCGGCCCTGGTTACCTGAGCCTCGGGTGGCTCTGGGCGGCTGGGGGGCTGAGGGGACTGGGGGACTCCGGAGGCAGGTGGGCGGAGCGGCCAGGCCTGCCCTGCCATGCGCCTGCCACCCCAGCAGGGCTGAGGGGACTGGGCGCTGCCTTCTTGTGGCTGTGGGTGCCGCCATCTTTGCAACGGCGTGAGGGTCAATTAGCATATCCCCTCCTTATTAGATAGGATAAGTTGTTTCACTTCAGTAATTAAAGGAACTAGTATTTTCTGTCAATTTGTGATCTAAACGAGGTGCCGAATTAGAAGACACCACACACGTGAAGCCTTTGCCATCTCCCGGCCTCGATGACAGCAGGCAATGGATGCTGGCTGTCCAGCAGGAAGCGTCGCCCAACTGCGCCTGGCGCCTGCAGGGCATCAGCTGCGGGCACCAAAGCAACCACAGGACACAGCCACCACACCTGCCCCTTTCTTGGTGCTGCTGGTGAATGAGGTAAACACAGTCAAATCCATTGCTCCTGGCCTTCCCTCCAGCTTCAGAAAGCGACCCGTCGAGGGGGCGCGAACAGTGCGATCTGGGAAGCTAAACACTCAGTTAAGAAAGCAAAATCTGCCCTGACTGGTTTGGCTCCCTGGATAGAGTGTGGGCCTGCGGACTGAAGGGTTCCAGGTTCGATCTCGGTCAAGGGCATAGGCCTTGGTTGTGGGCACATCCCCAGTAGGGAGTGTGCAGGAGGCAGCTGATCAATGTTTCTAACTCTCTATCCCTCTCCCTTCCTCTCTGTAAAAAAAAAAAAAAAAAAAAAAATCAATAAAAATATTTTTAAAAAAAGAAAGCGGAATCATTAGTCAAGTTAACCCTCCCTTTATCATCAATTTCTAGTCAATCACCATGTCCTGTTAATTTCCCATAAAATGATCTCATATCTACAGCAGTCTTTTCATTGTGCCTATCAGCCCTGGGCCTGGTTTATGAAAACGGTTGTCTAGCGGTTCTCCTAGCTTCTAGTTTTTTATCTCAGCACATCCTTTTGCTCACCATTACCAGCTCAGCCATCCTTAAACACTCACCAGTTCAGAAACCATCCATCCGTAACTCATTCTCCCCCACTCTTTATGCTGGAATTCCCTCTTCCTCACTTTGTTCAAATTGTTTCCCAGTTTGGAAGGCCCTCTCTGCCTATGTTTTTGTATATGTTTTTATTGACTTCAGTGAAGAAGGGAGAGGGAGAGAGACAGAAACATCAATGAGGAGAGAGAATCATCTGTCAGCTGCCTCTTGCATGCTCCTACAGAGGATCTAACTTGAAGCCTGACCAGGAATCGAACCGTGATCTCCTGGCTCATGGGTCGTCGACACTCAACCACTGAGCAACACCAACTAGGTCTATATGTCCTCTTTGGAAAAATGTCTATTCACGTCCTGTGCCTATTTTTTTAACTGTATAGTTTGTCTTCCTTTTGCTGAGATGTATGAGTCTTTATACATCTTGGAAATTAGCCCCTATGAGATGTGTCATTGGCAAATATGTCTTCCCACGCAGTGGGTTCTCTTCGCATTCTGAGGCTGGTTTCTTTTGACACGCAGCTTTTAATCTGATACAGTCCCATTTGTCCATTTTTTTTCTTTGTTTCTCTTGCCTAGGAGATTTATCAGTAAAAATTCTGCTACGTGAGATGTCTGACAATTTACTGCCTGTTTTCTTGTAGATGTTTTATCACAGCTTACATTTAATCTTTTATTCATTTTGAGTTTATTTTTTTGTATGTTGTTAGTTAGTGGTCTAGTTTCATTGTTTTCAATGTACCTGTCCAATTTTCCCAGCACCATTTATTGATGAGGCCATCTTTACTCCAGTATATGCTCTTACCACCTTTGTCAAATATTAATTCAGGATAAAAGCAAGAATTAATTTCTGGGGTCTCTGTTCTGTTACATTGATCTACCTGCCTGTTCTTGTGCCAGTACCAGGCTGCTTTGATTAAAATGCCTTTGTAGTATAGTTTGATATCCAGTATTGTGATCCCTCCAACTTTGTTCTTCTTTCTCAAAATTGCTAAGGCTACTTGGAGTCTTTTTTGGTTCCATACATTTTTGGAATATTTTCTTTAAACCTGTGAAATATGCAGATGGTATTTTAAGAGGGATTACACTATAGATTGTTTTGGACATTTGAATGACGTTAATTCTTCCAAGCCATGAACACAATATATACTCCCACATGTTAGTATATTCCTCTAATTCTTTCTATCTATCTATCTATTTATTTACGTATGTATGTATGTAAATCCTCAACCAAGGATATTTTTTCCATTGATTTTTAGAGAGAGTGGAAGAGATAGGGAAAGACAGAAACACCAATGTGAGAGAGACACACTGACTGGTTGCCTTCTGCATGCCCCCGACCAGGGCCTGGAGCCTGCAACCAAGGTATGTGCCCTTTTTTATTTGCCCATATACTTTATTTTATTTTTATTTTTTTATTGCTTAAAGTATTACAAAGAGTATTACATATGTCTCCTTTTTTCCCCCCCAAACTTGACAATCCCCTGGCCTCCCCTACCCCCCAGTGTCTTATGTTCATTGGTTATGCTTATATGCATGCATACAAGTCCTTTGGTTGATCTCTTACCCACCCCGCTCCTGCCCTCCCACCCTCCCCGGCCTTCCTGCTGTAGTTTGACAGTCTGTTCGAGGCAGCTCTGCCTCTGTATCTATTTTTGTTCATAAGTTTATAATGGTCTTTATTATCCAGAAATGAGTGACATCATGTGGTATTTTTCCTTCATTGACTGGCTTATTTCACTTAGCATAATGCTCTCCAGTTCCATCCATGCTGTTAAAAATGGTAAGAGTTCCTTCTTTTTCAAGGTATGTGCCTTGACCGGAATTGAACCCAGGACCCTTCAGTCTGCAGGCTGACATTCTATCCACTGAGCCAAACAAGCTAGGACGTCTTCCTCTATTTCTATCTTCAATTTCCCACAGTTTTCTGAGTACAGGACTTTTACTTCCTTGGTTAAGTTTATTCCTAAGTATCGTTTTTGTGGTTTTTTTTTCTGAAGTGGTAAATGAGATTGTTCTTTTAGTTTCTCTTTCTGAGAGTTCATTATTGGTGCATAAAAATGCCACTGATTTCTGGATGTTAATTTTGTATCCTGCAACTTTGCCAAATTCACTTATTACATGTATTAGTTGTTTGGCGGAGTCTTTGGGATTTTCTATGCACAAACTATATATATAAAAGCCAAGCGACTGGAATGACTGAACGACGGGAACGACTGGTCACTATGACACGCACTGCGGCAGCCATCGGGCCTGATTGGGCCCCCCAACCGCCTGTGGCCCCTCCCCCTGGCCATCCCCACCCACCATTGGCCACCCCAATCCCCATCGCGGGAGGGGTCCACCAGCCAACCTCCTGCAGCCCTTTCCCCCTACCAGCGGACCCACCTATGCACAAATTTATACACTGGGCCTCTAGTACCATATAATCTGCCAATAATGACAGTTTTACTTCCTCCTTTCCAATTTAGATGCCTTTTATTTTTTTTTCTTCCTCTGACTTCCAGTACAAGGCTAAATAAGAGTGGTGAGAGCAGACATCCTGTCTTGTTCCTGTTTGTATGGGAAATGGTTTTAGGTTTTGCACATTGAGTATGATGTTAGCTGTAGGTTTGTCACATGTGGCCTTTATTATGTTGAGGTATGACCCCCCCTATTCCCACTCTGCTGAGTTTTTATCAAAAATGGGCACTGAACTTTGTTGAATGCCTTTTCTGCATCTATTGGTATGATCATGTGATTTTTATCTTTCATTTTGCTTCTGATGAATTACATTTATTGATTGAGGATATTGTACCAGCCTTGCATTCCCAGAACAAATCCCACATTGTCATGGTATATAATTGTTTCATTGTATTGCTGAATCCAATTTGCTAATATTTTGTTGAGGATTTTCGCACCTATGTTCATCAGGGATATTGGCCTGTAATTTTCTTTCTTTGTGGTGTCTTTATCTGGCCTTGGAATTGGATAATGCTGACCTCGTAAAATAAGCTTGGAAGTGTTCCTTCCTCTTCAATTTTTTGTAATAGTTTAGGGAGGATAGGTGTTGTTCTTAATTGAATGTTTGGTAAAACTCGCCTGTACATCTATCTGGTCTAGGCCTTTTGTTTTCTGGAAGTTTTTTTTATTATTGCGTCAATTTCATTTAGGTCCTAATAGCCCATTCAGGTTTTCTAATTCCTCCTGATTGAGTTTTAGAAGATTGTGTTTCTAGGTATTTGTCCATTTTGTCCAGGTTATACAGTTTGTTGGCATATAGATATTCACAGTATTTTCTCACAATTCTCTTGTATTTTTCTGGTGTCAGTTGTTACTTCACCTCTTTCATTTCTCATTTTACTTATTTGGGTCCTCTCTTTCTTGATGAGTCTGGCTAACGGTTCATCAATCTTGCTTATCTTTTCCAGGAACCAGCTCTTGGTTTCCTTGATCTTTTGTATTTATTTTTTAGTCTGTATGTCTTTTATATCCTCTCTGATCTTTATTATTTCCTTATTCACTAGGCTTTTCTTGTTGTTCTATTTCTAATTCTTTTAGTTGCAGCAGATCATTTATTTGAGTTTATTGTTTCTTGAGGTATACCTGTAATGCTATAAACTTCCCTCGCAGGACTACTTTCACTGTGACCTATAAATTTTGTGTTGTTGTGTGTTTGTTTTCATTTATTTCCAGGAAGCTTATATTTCTCCTTTGATTTTATTGGTAGTCCATTCATTGTTTAATAACATACTATTTAGCACCCATGTGTCTGAATGTTTTTCAGGTGTTTTTTTTTTTTTTAACTGTAGTTGATTTCTAGTTTCATACTGTTATGATCCAAAAAGATGCTTGATATGATTTCTACCTCCCTGAATTTGTAAATGCTTGTTTTGTGTCCTAACATGTATATCTTTGAGAATGTCCCATGTACGCTTGAGAAGAATGTATATTCTGCAATTTTGGGATAAAACGTTTAGTAAATGTCAATTACATCCACCTAATCTAGTGAGTGCTTTAAGGTCACTGTTTTCTTGATGATTTTTGACTGGAAGACCTATTCATTGATGTCAGTGGGTATTAAAGCCCCCACTATAAGTGCATTGCTGATCATTATCTCTCCTTTCAAATCCTCCAGGAGAGTGTTGTTTTTTCAATCCTCACCCAAGGATATGTTTTTCATTGACTTTAATTTTTTAATATATTTTTAGTAATTTCAGAAAGGAAGGGAGCTAGAAACATCAATGATGAGAGAGTCATGAATCGGCCACCTCCTGCATGCCCCCTACCAGGGATCAAGCCTGCAATCCAGGCATGTATCCTGTCTAGGAATTGAACTGTGACCTCCTGGTTCATAGGTCAATGCTCAACTGCTGGGCTCCATTGATTCTTTTTAGAGAGAATGGAAGGGAGGGAGAAGAGGGGCAAAGAAAGTAATATCAAAAAGAGAAAAACACATTGATTAGTTACTCACACCCCAAAAGGGGCCAGGAATCAAACCTGCAACTCAGGTATGTGCCCTTGGCTGGGAATCGATCCCTCGACCCTTCAGTTCACAGGCCAACACTCTAATCACTGAGAAACTGGCCAGGGCCTCCAGTAGTTTTTTAATATAGTTCAATTCTCCTGTATTGGGTGCAAATATGTTTCCAGGGTTACATCCTCTTGTTGGACCCATCCCTTTAGTATTATATAGTGACCTTCTCGATCTCTTCTTATGGCCTTTGTTTTGAAGTATATTTTGTCACATATGAGTAATATTACCCCCCACTTTTTTCTGTTTCCATTTGCATGAAAATTTTTTCCATCCTTTTACTTTCATTCTGTTTGAGTCTTCTGTTCTGAGGTGGATCTCTTGTAGACAGCATGTATATGGGTCATGTTTTCTTATCCATTCAGTTACCCTATGTCTTTTGATTGGAGCATTTAATTCATTTACACTTAAAGTTATTAGTGATAGGTACTTAGTTATTGCCATCTTTATTCTTTATGACTATGTTCCTCTCTTTCTATTTCTTCTTCTTCTTACTATAGTCCTTTTAGCATTTCTTGCAGTGCTGGTAGGGTGGTCATAAGCTCCTTTAGTGTTTTTTGTTGAGAAGCTCTTTATTTCATCTTCAATTCTGAATGATTGTCTTGCTGGATAGAGTAGTCTTGGATTCAGTCCCTTGCTTTTCATTACTTTGAATACTTCATGCCAGTCCCTTCTGGCCTGTAGAGTTTCTGTTGAGAAATCATCTGACAGCCTTATGGGAGCTCCCTTGTAGGCAACTGACTATCTCTCTCTTGCTGCCCTTAAGATTTTCTCTTTGTCTTTAACATTTACTATTTAAATTATAATGTGTCTTAGTGTGAGTGTATTTGTGTTCATCTTCATTGGGACTCTCTGTACTTTCTAGATTTGTGTGATTTTTCTTTCACCAGGTTATGAACATTCTCTGTCATTTTCTCTTGTTATTCTTATTGTCGTGGTGGTTATTAATCCTCACTCAAGCATACTTTTCTATTGATTTTAGGTAGATTGGAAGTGAGGGAGAGAGGGAGGGAAGAAGGGAGGGGTGGGGATACAAACAGTGATGAGAGAGAAACATCTATTGGTTGTCTCCCACACGTGCCCCGATCAGGAACTAGGATAGAATCTGCAACTCAGGTATATGCTCTTGACCGGGATTTGAACCCATGACCCTTTGGTGTGTGGGCCAATGTTCTAATCATTGAGCCACTGGCCAGGGCTCTGTCATTATTTTTTCAGTTTCTCTATCCCTTGTTCACATTCTTCTCCTTCTGGTACTACTATGATGCAGATGTTATTCCATTTCACAGGGTCGTAAAATTCCCTTACACTCTTCTCATGCATTTTAAGTGTTTCTCTTTTTGCTGCTGCAATTGTTTTTTCCTATCTACTCTTACAAATCACTGATTCTACCCTCTGCTTCACCAAGCCTGCTTTTAATTCCTTTCAGTGTCATATGTGTGACAGATTTAGCTGTCATATTTAGTATTCTTCATTTCTGACTCGTTCTTATTCATGGTTTCTATGTCCTTTTCATGCTGATGTAGTTCCCACGAATTTCCTTATGGTTCCCATTAAATTCCTTGTAGTTCTGTTAAGTTCCTTGAGCACTGTTATAACCAATACTCTGAACTCTGATAAATTGCTTACCTCCATCTCAGTTCAATGTTTTTCTGGAGATTTCTCCTTTTCTTTCATTTGAGGGTTGTTTATCTTCCTTGTTAGTTGTCTCTTTGTGTTTGTTTCTATGTATTAAATATACTAGCTATGACTCCCAGTCTTTGTGGGGTGGTCTTTTTAGAGTAAATATCCTGTGGGACCCTGTAGTGTGGTCTCCTTGAACTCCTGAGCTGAATGCTCTAGGAATGACCTTTTCGTGAGGTATTTGGGCTCTACTGTTGCATTAGGTTTTGACTGCTGTTGTCCAGTTTGTGGGTGGGATCTCCTCTCAAGCTGGCTCTGAGGCTCCACCCACACCATGTTGTGCAAGCTGTTGTATAGGACAAAACAAAACAAGAAACAAACAAAAACATACAAATGAACCTGACAACATCAAAAACAACCTCAAAAGAATATTAAGAAAGAGAACAAGAATAGTGAAAAAGAAATATAAAGAAATAGTCTACACTAATAAAAAACAAACATGCAAATTGACTGTACCTTTGCCACGACTTAAGCCATGCCCACCAGCCAATCAGGGCGATTATATGCAAATTAACCCAACCAAGATGGCGGCTGGCAGCCACGTGACCTTCAGCAAATTCCTTGGCAAGCAAGCAGGAGGCTTGGTTGCCCCAGTGATGGAGGAAGCCAAGCTTCCTGCCTGCCACGGCGGCTCTGAGCTCCACTCAAGGCAACAAAGTTTCAATTATAGAAGATAAATAAACCCCAGATACCTGCTTTCAGCCGGCTGTGGCCACGGAGCTGGAGCGAGCAGGAGGCTTGGGTTGCCCCTGGCGATGGAGGAAGCCAAGCTTCCTGCCCCGCTCTGGCCGGCTCTGAGCTCCACTCAAGGCTACAAAGTTTCAATTATAGAAGGTAAATAAAGCCCAGAATTTTAAAAAAAAAAAAGGCAAAAAAGGAGAGGCTAGGAGCTTCTGCCGCTGGGGGGCTTGGCCAGCCTGAAAACAGCTGTCAGCCCCTCCAGGCTGGCCAGGGACCCCAGTGGGGACCCCCACCCTGAAGGGGATGTGACCAGCCTGCAAACAGCCACCAGCCCCTCACCCAGGCTGGCCAGGCAACCCAGTGGGGACCCCCACCCTGAAGGGGATGTGACCAGCTGCAAACAACCATCAGCCTCTCACCCAGGCTGGCCAGGCACCCCAGTGGGGACCCCCACTCTGAAGAGGGTGTGACCAGCCTGCAAACACCCATCAGCCCCTCACCCAGGCTGGCCAGGAATCCCAGCAGGACCCCCACCCTGATCCAGGACACCCTTCAGGGCAAACCAGCCGGCCCCCACCCATGCACCAGGCCTCTATCCTATATAATAAAAGGGTAATATGCAAATTGGCCCCAACAGCAGAATGACTGGTCACTATGACACACAGTGACCTCCAGGGGGCAGATGCTCAATGCAGGAGCTGTCCCCTGGTGGTCAGTGCGCTCCCACAGGGGGAGCTCTGCTTAGCCACAAGCCAGGCTGATGGCTGCCAGCACCGCGATGGTGGCGGGAGCCTCTCCCGCCTCCTCAGCAGCACTAAGGATGTCCGACTGCAGCTTAGGTCTGCTCCTGAGAGCTGGGCTAGTGCCATCCTTCCCAGCAGTCTCAAGGTGGTTTCCACCCTTCCTTGTATAAAGGCTCTTCCTCCAGTCTTCAGCTGGTATTTCAGGGTTAATATTCCCCAATTTAGTTTTAATTCCAGTTAGATTTTACATGGTACCTCCTACCACCCTCCAATCACTTCACTTGCCATTTATTTGGTTATTAACAGTACATCATTCTCCCCATTAAGCCTAACGTTGTAATGACAAGACTCCATTAGAGAAAAGACAAGAGCAATATACTCTAGTCACAGTAGCAAAACAAGGTTCAATTCTTTTATTCCCCTTCATTTTCCCCTTCATTCTTTTATTCCCCTCCTGTCTATATACTAAACTTAGGCTTGAGTAAAGCCCAAGTTTAGGATATAGACCAGGGGTGGGCAAACTTTTTGACTCGACGGCCACAATGGGTTCTTAAACTGGACTGGAGGGCCGGAACAAAAGCATGGATGGAGTGTTTGTGTGAACTAATATAAATTTAAAGTAAACATCATTACATAAAAGGGTACGGTCTTTTTTTTTTTTTTTTTTAGTTTTATTCATTTCAAAAGGGCCGGATCTGGCCCGCGGGCCGTAGTTTGCTCACGGCTGATATAGACAGTAAGAGAACATGGGCCTTGAAGCCAAAATGCCTGGCCACCAATTCTGGTTCAACTTACTATCTGCGTGACCTTCAGCAAATTCCTTAATCTCTGTGCCTCAGTTTCTTCATCTGTCATATGAGGATAATAATAGTCCTTACTTATTGGGTTATATGAGTTAAAATCAGAATAGTGTTTAGCATGGTATCTCTGACATCAGATGCTCAATAAATATTAGCTAGTATTGCTCCTCGTAGTTTGGATGCCATTATGTGTTCTATAGCTTTAGATTACAACTCACAGTGGAGTTGGCCACAGGCTATTAAATTGCAGACTTACCTTGGCACCAGCTAATTCCTTCATCATAAAGAGAGAATCATCAGCTCGTTCATCATCATCATCATCATAATTTGGGGAAGAAGCTCCCTCTGCTCCTTGCCTCAATAGGCTGCCACTTCCTCTCGGATCAAACGGATCTACCACAATGGGCTCCGTACCTTTAATTTCACATCGGCAGAAAGGACAGCCCTGGCCTTCTGATTCCTGCAGAGGAGACAGGAGATGGTGACAGGCACATCCGAAACTACTTAAAATATTCATCCACTAGGAAATACATTTGAAAACAGAAAGGAAAAGTTACTCTACCCCACACACCAAGCCATCCTTTACAGACAACCCCCAACTCTTCAGAAGGATCACACAACTGAGAAAAGGCATGATTTGGATCCACACCTGCCAGGACGTAAGACAGGACGTGCACATGAGGTGTCCACAGGGCTCGATCTTCACATCCTTATCATTCTCGGCACATATTTTACACAGTTGGAATGTGGAGCCCATCTCACAGTATAATTCATATTGTTCCTTTGATTAAAATAAAGACAAAAAAACAGTTATTCAGCCCATTTCAGGTATTTGTTGAATGAATGAATGAATGAATGCAACCATAAATGCTGAAAACGGGAAATATTAAAGACCATTACTATGTATACAAATTTTGCTTGTATAATAATTTCACATCAGTGGTCAATGTTCTCCCATAACAAAGAAATTCCCTAGTCTTGGTCCTACTTTAAGCTGCATGGTTCAAAGAGAAACCACATGGAACATAAATTCACTATCTAGTCAACGGTTTAAAATTTAAGTGTTGCGGTCACTTAATACAATTCTCCGGCCAGCGCCATTAAGTCCATACAAAAGCTTGACTCTAGAGATATGGTTACCATGTCAACAAAAATCACCTGAGTCACTTTGATGTGGTCTTGGGGCGTCGGCTCACACAAGCCTGTCAGGTCGGGATTCTGATTCCGTCCATCAGGAAACAAATAGCTGTGAGAGAAGTAAGCAGCCTGTGACTTTACTGAAGTCAATTTATAACCGCTTGCTAACATAACAGATGGCATTTAGGAATTCCCTCATTGTCCAAGGGCGACTTCGCAAAAAATGCAAGAATAAATCTTACTAACACTTCAAAAAAATAAAGAACACAGAAAAGTTCCAAGAAAATATTCTCCTAAAACTGATATTCTTTCTCCAGGGCACATTGCCACAGGTCCCACCTTTTAATCAAGGAGTTAACGAACTTTTTTTGTTAATATTTTTTTAATTGATTTCAGAGAGGAAGGGAGAGGGAGAGAGAGATAGAAACATCATTGATGAGAGAAAATCATTGATTGACTGCCTCCTGCAAGCCCCCCATTGGGGATGGAGCCCACAACCCAGGCATGTCCCCCGGACCGGAATCAAACCTGGGACCCTTCAGTCCACAGGCTCCAACTCTATCCACTAAGCCAAACTGGCTAGGGCGACAAACTTTTTATGTAAGGCTTGACAGTAAATATTTTAGGCTTTGCAAGCGATAAAGTCACATATTCTTTTGTGTGTGTATGTATGTGTGTGTTTTGTTTTGTTTTTTTAATATATTTTATTGATTTTTTACAGAGAGGAAGGGAGAGATAGAGAGTTAGAAACATCGATGAGAGAGAAACATCGATCAGCTGCCTCCTGCACATCTCCCACTGGGGATATGCCCGCAACCCAGGCACATGCCCCTGACCGGAATCGAACCTGGGACCCTTCAGTCCGCAGGCTCTATCCACTGAGCCAAACCGGTTTCGGCATGTATGTGTGTTTTTTAACAACACTTTAAAAAGTATCTTAGACACAAAACAGCTGGCCTATGTGCCAGTTTGCCAACCCCTATTTTAATCTATGGATAGCCACAAAGTATAAATTCTTAATTTAAATTGCATTTGCTTTTTAAAAAATCTTTATTGTTGAGAATATTACAGATGCCCTCCTCTAAGCCTCCCCCCCCACTCCACCTGGATCCCATACCACCCTGACCTTCACCACTGTGTTATCTGTGACCTTGGGTAATGCATGTATGCTTTTAAGTTTTTTTGTTTAATCTCTTCCCGCCTCCCTTCACCCTTTCTCTCTGAGATTCATCAGTCTGTTCCATGCTTCCATGCCTTTATTTTATACATCAGTTTATTTTGTTCATTAGATTCCTTGTTCGTTTATTTTGATTTATAGATTCAATTGTTGATAGATATGTATTTACTAGAGGCCCAGTGCATGACATTCATGCACTGGTGGTGGTGGTGGTGGTGGTGGTGGGAGGGGGTGCCTCAGCCCAGCCTGCACCCTTTAGCAGTCTGGGAGCCCTCGGGGGATGTCCGACTGACTCCCCGTGGGTGCCAGAAATCAACTGGCACTCCTTTAGGTAACTAACTGCTTTTCTCTTGCTGCTTTTAAATTCTCTTTTGGGCCTCATTGGGTTTATCTTGTTTGGGACTGTCTGAGCTTCCTGGACTCGTATGCCTATTTGTTTCACTAAGTAGGGGAAGTTTGTTGATTATTTTTTCAAATAGGTTTTCAATTTCATGCTCCCTCTCTTCTCCTTCCAGGATGGCACCTCCATGATGCGAATGTTGGATTCTTTTCTTTTAATGCTGTTCTGATTGGTATTTTCTGCTTTTTCATATTTCAAATCACTGATTTGATTCTTGGCATCTTCTGCTCTACTGTTGATTTCCTGTAAATTATTCTTCATTTCAGTTAGTGTGTCTTTAATTTCTGACTAGTCTTTTTTTATGGCTTTGATGTTCTCACTAAATTCCTTGAAGTTCTCAGTAAGATTTTGGGCATCCTTATAACGACTGTTTTGAACTCTGTATCCAGTAGTTGCTTGCTTCCATTTCATCTAGTTCTTTTTCTGGAGACTTTTTCTGTTCTTTCATTTGTGACATGTTTCTTTGTCTCTGCATATTGGCTGCCTCCCTGTGCTTGTTTCTATGTATTAGGTAGAGCTGTTATGTCTCCTGGAATTGGTAGGGTGGCCTTGTGTAATAGGTGTCCTGTAGGCCCAGTGGCTCAACCTCCCTAGTCACCTGAGCTGGGCACTCTAGGTGCACCCTATGTGGGCTGTGTGCACAGTCTCATCATAGTTGAGCCTTGATTGATGTTGGCGTCACTGAGAGAAATTGATCTCCAGGCCAATTGGCTGTGAGGACCAGCTGTGACTACAATGGAAGAGCTGTTGTGAAGGAGACACCCTATGGAGCAAGACTTGCTTCAGTGGGGCTTGGTGCTCACTGAGTCTGCCTCTTGAGTGTGTTGCTGGTGGATGTGTAGAGTTGTAATCTGGTGTGGTCTGAAGCTGTCCACAGGGTGCACTGGCTCTGGGGCCTCCTGGGAAATGCAAAGTCTCACTGCCTGGGGCCACCCGGCAGGAGCTACAGAGCAATCTACAGATGGCTGCTACTTGTGTTGAGCTTAGAAGCATCAGGAGAGGGCAAGCTGTGAACCAAGGCAGGCTGCTGCTAGTGCCAGGCCTGAGGTCACTTATCAAGAGTAATGGGGCACACTGAGGCCAGCTGCTGCTTGTTTGAGAGATTTTAGTTAAAGTCTGAAGCCTGAGCCACGTCTGGCCATTCATATGGAAAAGCCACTGCAAACAGCTTGGGTGGGGCTGCAAATTTGGTGGGTCTGGGTCTCAGGGAATCACCAGGGCAGGGCGAACAGTATGTGCCAAGTTGATGCAGACTCATATCTGGTGACTGCCTGTCGGCAATGTGGCAGGGAGGTCTCAGAAAAGGTTCAATGACCTCTGCCAGCCCTTTTGTCTGGTAGAACACTACTTTCAAGTTCTTACCCTAATGCCAGACAATTTAGTTCCTTCCCATATGTCCCTGGATCCTTTCAAGCTGTTGCCCCATGGCTGATCAATGATTCTCTCTCATCATTGATATTTCTATCTCTCTCTCCCTCTCCCTTCCTCTCTGAAGTCAATAAAAATATATTTTAAAAAAATAAAAAATAAATTTTAAAAAGCTGTTGCCCTAGTGCTGGAGCTCAGAGGGAGTGAGTCAGTTAAGTCCATGTGTGGGTCCTTTAAGAGGAAATGCCTGGGTCTCCCCCAGCCTCATGTCACTCAGTCACAATCCCTGCTGATTTTCTTTTCTTTTTTTTTTTTACTTTTCCCCTGCTGGTTTTACAGCCCGAAGTTATAGGGACTTCTCTGCCCAGCTCTGGAGCCCTGGGCTGATGGGTCTTTGACCCCTATCTCCTCACGGGAGACCTCCACAGCCAAGCTATCCCTCCCAATTAAAAAAAAAAGCCACACGCAGGTGTCAGACAAGCCTGTTCTGTGCCTCCGCCCCTCCTACCAATCTGAATGTAGCTTCTTCTTTAATTAACTAGCTGTAGGACTTTTACTCAGTCAGATTTCAGACAGTTCTGAATGATGATTGTTCTGTAGTTTAGTTGTAATTTTGATGTGGTTGTGGGAGGTGGCAAGTACCACATTTACCTACATCGCCATCTAGATTGACTCTCCAAACTGCATTTACGTATTTTTGACCAAACACCTAAAATACCCTTGTTTACAGATTTTAATACTGAGAGACACCAACTTAAAAGAAATGTAACAAGAAACAAATTAAGCCACTTGAGATCATCTACCAGGAAGCTTCTAGACTCACACTACTCTGGCATTTGGTAAAGCTCCAATGCTACTATAGAAGATGATGCATAATTACCTTAAATACAAGTAGTTTTCTGATACCTAGTCTACATTGGTACTTTCAGTACTTACCAAATTATAATCTATTTAAATTCCCAAAGGAATAGCAATTCTGGAATAAATAAGAACTTAACCATAAGTATCAGCATACATTACAAAAGCCCAAAGCCTGGAGAAATGCTGCTGAACCAAAGTGCAGTCAGGAGGAAGGCCCCTGAGCAAACATCTGTGGCTAGTTAAATAACTGGTAACATTTTCTGCTAACTGGTATGATTTTAAATCTAACATAGACTTGAAAATAAGTTAACATTTGGAAAAGGAAAAAGATAAAGTTTACTCATAGTAATAGTGAAGCGGTAGAGAAAAGTAATTTCATCCAATTCCTTTTAAGTAAAAACAGAAGTCCTCGAAACCTGAAGGTCACAACAATATCATCTGTTGAAACGTTTCCTGAATTTTCATCTGTATGAGGAACCCATCACAGTCATTAATGATGAGGTTTTACAGGCCCTCAGTTCCCAGACCCTGGCAGATGGCAAACAGCAGGTACTCACAAGCCTTCCCGGAAGCCATCAATCAGTGCTTGGAAGAGAGGCTTGTTGTGAGGAATTGTCTGGAGAATGTTCCCATCAGCAGTGACATACCCAATAGCCCACTGACCCAGACGAGTACAGCTCAGCCGGAATATGTAACTGAGAATAGAGGTAAACAGAATCTTTAAGACATGATAAGTTCATATTAGGGTAAACGGTAAAACAGGGATAAAAATAAAAAACACCACCAATAAAAGCATCTTCAATGACTCCAGACCAAAAAGCAAAGACACAGAAGCCCAATTCTGAAGTAGATTGAAAGCATTTATCAAACCATCAGATCTGAATGAGTCAATCCCTCTGATAAACAGGCATCAATCTGCAGAAACACGGCCACTGGGGAACTAATCCAAGGTCATGTTTTCTCTATTTTAACAAAGGCCACCAGAAAATAACATCCAGGAGAATGAGCCTCTGACTCATGGCACTGACCTGCCAGGTTTGTGAATGAATTTCTGGAGCCGAGCTTTTACTTCATCATACGTCAGGAAAGCCATGTAACCAGGGTGAGTCACAGCGAGACTGTTCCAGTTCCTGAGCAGAGAGGACCAGGGCTAAGGAAACAAGAGATCAATCGCACCATTTGGCTCAAGACATATGGCCCTCCTCAGAGTGACAGAGAACCTCAATTCTCAATTACAAATCCCCATTTATTGTCACAAATTTTCAATCATATTGTCACTTTGAGGAAAGACAAATGTATTTGGAAGATAAGAACTGTGAAAACCTAAAAAGAAACAAATATATCCGTATAGGAAAAACTTAACTTTACAAAATAAAATTTAAAACACTTTAAAGCAGTTCCAACTAACAGTCGTGAGGTTAGACCACAAGAACCCAAAGAAGAGAACAAGGCAGGGACTACTTGTGCCACCAAGAAGCTCCACATGCAGGTTATGCAGATGGCACACACACATTATCTTTAGGAAAGAAAACATGAGTTCTTCTTGAGGCATCATTACATCTCAATATTAACAGTCAAGAATGTCAATACAATAGGAGGAAAGTTGGAAACATATGTAACTCTCCACTAACAGAGAACTCATTCAATATGTCACATTATAGTCATGCACCACATATTAATGTTTTGGCAGGACTGACCCCATATACCATGGTAGTCCCATTAAGATTATAATGGAGCAAGAAAGTCCTGTCACCTAGTCACATCACAGCCAGCCTAGCATTGTAATGCACCGCATCACTTACGTGTCTGTGACGGTGCTGGTGTAAGCACGCCTACTGTGCTGCCAGTCACATAGAAGTACAGCACACACACCGTTACAGCACGTAATATCTGCTAATAACAAATGGCTATCTTACTGGCTTCTACTAAATTTTTTATTGTCATTTTAGAATGTACCTTTCTCTTTTTTAATATATATTTTTTAATTGATTTCAGAGAGGAAGGGAGTGGGAGAGGGAGAGAGAGAGAGAAATATCAATGATGAGAGAGAAGGATGGAGCCTGCAACCCAGGCATGCTGGCAGCAGCCTCATACATCTTGTGTTTACTACATATTTTAAATGCATCATTTTCTCTTACATTTGATCTAGCCTCATCTATATATATAAAAGTCTAATATGCTAAGTGTCCGACCCTTGGACCATTTGACCTGTTGCTATGATGCCCACTGACCACCAGGGGGCAGATGCTCCGACCAGGAGGTGAGCTTGCTGCTGGGGTCCAGCTGATTGGGACTGAGCGAGACGGGCCAGACACACCCTAGAGCCCTCCCATGGTCCTTCCCCGGCTGGCCAACCTCCCGTGGTCCCTCCCCGGCCCCAATCGTGCACTGGTGAGGTCCCTCGGCCTGGCCTGCACCCTCTCACAATCCGGGACCCCTTGGGGAATGTTAGAGAGCCAGTTTCGGCCTGATCCCCGCAGGCTAGGCAAAGGGACCCCACTGGTGCACGAGTTCGTGCACCAGGCCTCTAGTGTTGTTTTATAAATTAATGCAGCCTAAGTGTACAGTGTTTATAGTGTGCAGCAGTACATAGTAATGTCGTAGGCCTTCACATTCACTCACCACCCACTCAATGACTTCCAGTTCTGCAAACTCCATTAATGGGAAGTGCCCTGTACAGGTGTTCCATATTGCAAATATTTTGTCCAGTATTTTTCCTGTACCTTTTCTATGGTTAGATACACAAATGCTTAGTCACTGTGCTACAACTGCCTACAGCATTCAGTACAGTAACATGCTGTACAGGTTTACAGCCTCGGAGCAGCAGGCTACACTATTCGGCCGAGGTATGCAGTAGGCTCTGCCACTCAGGGTGTGTAAGTGCCTGCTATGATGTTTGTACAAGGATAAAACTGACTAACAAGCATTTCTCAGAACAAATCCCTATTGTTATGCAGCAAGTGACTGTATACTCATTTTCTGCACATTCTACAACCATGAAACTGATGCAAAAAAATTACTTAATAGCAAAGAAAGATGATAAATGTCAAGGTAAGAAAGCAGACTGTATAGTTATTATTCTTAACAAAAAATACTGTATATACATATTTATATACAGCTAGGAAATAAATGCAAGGTAATGCTAATCTTTTTTGCTTATAGTTTCTAGAATAAGTAAAAATACATTTATAATAGTAAAATCTCAAATGTTATTTTAAAAAGCATTCTCTTCAGAAAAGCAGCAATAACTACTTTAACCAACTTTTTAATATCCTACCTGAAAGAGCCGTGTAAAGATGTCAAATTCAAAAACTGAAATATAATCATTGCAGGTCAGATCGATAGTGGACTTCAGAGCCATGGCCTCCAGCCCGGAACTGATGGGGTGCACGTCATGGAGGGCCTGTCGGAAGCTCTTCCAAGGGACTATCGTCCTGGGGGGGTGGGGTGAGAAGGCAGAGTGAGGGAACAGATAATTCTGGGCAATGCTATAATCGAGGAAAGAGAGCCACGTTAAGCTCTCAATATCGATTTCAATTCTCTTAAAGTGGAACTATATTTTGGATTGAGAACAGAAAGGGAGTAAATGATATATTTCTTAAATGTCAAATGAGTAACTTAACAACAGACAAGTCTTTTTCCACTGTTCTTTAACAGAATGTCACAAATTAATCACTTTTCTCATCTTTCTTCATTCGTTCTATTAGACAATGGCCCAAACTGCACTAATTGAAAGCTTGTGATTAAGCTAACGTTTTAAAACCATGTAAAACATGATGAGTTCCTTGAGGAACCACACCATCAAGGCTTAGACAGGAGGAAACAGGCTGGAGGTGCAGGAAGAGCTGAGTTCTCATATAGATGAGAGAGGAGCTGCTGAACTTATTATAAGGCTGATTAAACCCCAGACAGGGCTAGCAAGAGCTATGATGCGATTTTTCTTCCTTACGATCTTTAAAACAAAGCCTTTGAGAAGCGTATGTATTTGCTTGTCTGAAAAAACAAGTAGCGTTTGGATCTCTTTTCTAATGTAGTTATTAATTAAGTTAAAGGAACAAAGTAAACTTATTCACATTCTCTTCAACTAAGTGCTTTAAGTTGTGATTATTCTATATTTTATATGTAAACACAATTTAAAAAAATAAAAATAGCATTTAAGGAGACTTACATTAGGATCTATATATTCAACTAAAAACTTTCATTGCTTTTCTACCTTTTTCAGTTTTTTGATCCAAAATTTCAGATCTATAAGAACATTTATATTAAGGGAAAAACATAAGCGTGACTCATTAATCTGTCTATGTAATTTTAAAATTCTGTTTCAGAAAACAATATAACAAAATAGAAAGACCAGCCATAGACCAGTAGGAGAACATATTTGTGATTAATAAAGAATTAGTACCTTACAACAGGAAAAAGACAACTCAATAGGAAAGTGGAGACGTCAGGAAGAGCAACAGGCAAGTCAGAGTAAGAATCCGACCAGTCGTAAATGTGAAAAGATGCTCAGTCTCCCATGAACAGAAAGCGAACTATGATACCAATTCCTACTGCTGGTGTGAGACCGTGCGAGCTCCTGGAGTTCGTGCACACTCCTGTCCGGGAAGAAACTGCCACGACCTCTTTGGGAAGCAATTAGGCAATACTTGGCCAAGCAGAAGATGTGAAACCCCAACTTGGCAATTCCCCCACTAGGTCTGAAAATATGGACAAGCTCTTGCATCTGAAGACAAATAGGATTCTATTCACGCAGCACTGTTGGCAACAGCAAATAATTTGAAATGTGAATGCCAGTTAAAAGCATAATGGATAGGGAGAGGAAGAGAAGAGTATTTCATCAAAGAGCATAGGTTTCAACTGAATCTTCACAGGTTATTTCTTTAAGAAAGAAAGGGGGGGGGGGGGCACCAGTGTGGCTCAGGGGTTGAGCATCAACCTGTGAACGAGGAGGTCACAGTTCCATTTCTGGTCTGGGCACATGCCTGGATTGCAGGCTTGACCCCCAGTGTGGGGCGTGCAGGAGGCAGCCGATCAATGATTCTCTCTCATCATTGATGTTTCTCTCTCCCTCTCCCTTCCTTTCTGAAATCAACAAAAAAAAAACATAATTTTTTTAAAAAGGGGGATGTTAATATTTACCAAAGCTGGATAATATTTACAAAGAGTCATTATTTTACTGTTTTCCCATGTTTTAAATATTTCATTAATAAAAAACTCCCAATACAAGCTTCAGTTCTTCACAGTTAACATTCATGATTCCGAGACTCACTTTTCCCCGAAGGCTTTCCTCCAGAACTCAGCGGCGTCCGCCTTGGTGATGCGGAACGCGTCGCCCTGGAACAGTCCGCTGGGGAAGATGCCCTTCAGTTCAGCCAGCATGTGGCTGAAGATTAGGGACAGTTTGGTCAGGTTTCGCCTGCAAATGATCAGAAGTTCAATGATCAACTCTGCACAGATGAACATGAAAGTACATTTATAAACACCCCTTTCAAATATACTTCCCGCCAGCGTTATCGAAGATACAGAAAGCGTGCGAAGAGAGAAAGGAATGTGCTGCTGATGATCCGAAACACAGCTGGCCCTGGACCGCTGCGTACGTCCACGTACGTGGAAGGCAAGTGTGCTTCTCCTCCTCATGGTTTTCTTTTTTTTTTTTTTTTTAATATATTTTATTGATTTCTTACAGAGAGGAGTATAGAGAGTTAGAAACATCGATGAAAGAGAAACATTGATCAGCTGGCTCCTGCACACTCCCTACTGGGGATGTGCCCGCAACCAAGGCACATGCACTTGACCGGAATCGAACCTGGGACCCTCGAGTCCCCAGGCCGATGCTCTATCCATTGAGCCAAAAGTTTTCTTAATGTTTTCTATTCTCCAGCTTCCTTTATTGTAAGAATACAGCATCCAATACATAATAGACAAAGTATGTGCGAATTAACTGCTATCAGTCAGGCTTCTGGTCAGAGCAGGAGTTGGTACATTTTGGGGAGTATGCTCTTAGGCACCTCTAACCCCTGCGTTACTCAAGGCCCAGCCTCACTCCATGAGATTATCTTTGTTTGAAGAAGGACTTCAGAAACTGTTTCCCTTAACATCATATGAAAGATACATAATGGCAGAAAGACTGTTGAATCTACTACATCCATTGTTCCCTCCACTCAAATAGATGCTGTGTAGTAAATAAGAAAAAAATTTAACAGTGATATATTTTAAGGCTTTGAATCTTAAGTTAAACAGGCCTAATAGCTCTGAGCATAAACTAACAAACAAATTTACTTTTTTATGATGACAGATAAGAGAATTCAACAAATAAATAAGTATAAGAACTTGAGAACATTATGCTAAGTGAAACAATTCAGTCAGAAAAAGCTAAGAATCATATGATTTCCCTCATGTGTGGGATATAAAACTGAAACTCCTGAGCACAAACAGCATTGTGGTGGTTGCCAGAGGGAAGGCGTGGCGGGAGGAGGGGGTCCGACTATATGGTGAGAGGGGATCTGACTTTGGGAAGTGGGCACGCAGTGCAATACACAGATCTTGTCATATAGAAATCCACACCTGAAACCTGTATGTTCATGTGGACCAATGCCACCCGAATAAATGTAATTTTAAAAAGAAAAGAAAAAAAGAACGTGTACACTACTATACTAACCACTCAATTTATAAGAGAAAGGACATGTTAGAAAAGCAAAATGTATTATTTCCTGCTTTGCATAAGCTATTCAGGGTAAGAAAATTATAATAAAATTATCAATAAAAAGGACTATTTAAATATCCAGACCTAACCAATATTTTCACTGAATCAGACCCTAAAGGTTTTACAAAAACAACTCTGTTTCCAAAAATGGAACGTTAACATCCAAACTATGTAAAAATGTCTACGTGCACGCGCTACTACCACTTTAACAATTAGTAAGTTCATTGTAGTCACCTCTGTTTAATGCTGTGATTATAAAGATGCCACACTGCATCAATTTAACGCATCAGATAATATCCCAACTTTTAGGTATGTCCTTAAGCAATAATCTTTATCTTTAATGGTAAAACAAGATATAGATGATTTCGATAATGTCATACACCAATAGCTACTGACTACCCTTGCTTGCTTTCCCTTGCCTCAATAATTCGTAGTTATGTATTCAAAAGTCTATTCTTGTCATATAAGTGGACTACAAAATTTCAAGTAAATTCAGGATCAAATGTGATTGCCTAAAAAGTCTCTTTGAGCCCTAGCCGGTTTGGCTCAGTGGAGAGAGCATCAGCCTGCGGACTCAAGGGTCCCGGGTTCGATTCCGATCAAGGGCATGTACCTTGGTTGCAGGCACATCCCCAGTGGGGAGTGTGCAGGAGGTAGCTGATTGATGTTTCTAACTCTCTATCCTTCTCCCTTCCTCTCTGTAAAAAATCTACAAAATATATATTCTTTTAAAAAGTCTCTTTGATAGATTCTCCTGTTTTTGTGCCACACTGGAGTCATCATCGGGCCCCCCCTCTTTCCCGGAATAAAGCGCGACCCCACAGTGACCGCCTCTAGCCTGACTTTCTGCAAAATGCTGCTGAAATCTTCCCACCAGAACCCAACATCAGCTTCAGCTTTTCATACTTGTCTTCTTGTACTTGTAGTACATTCTTTCTAGTTTCCTAGTTCTTTTCTGAAAGCATCTGGCACAATGGCTAACCTTCACGACACTGGAACACCCCGACTGCCGACTACGTGCTGGGCACTGGGGATGGATACAACCAGGGACAAACAGCATCCCTGGTATCAGGACACTTAAATCCCTGGGGCGTCCGAGGTGGTGGGAGAAAGTGCTTTGAAGAAAACCAAGGCAGGATGTGAGCTGAGAGGGGCCGGCAATGTCTCTGAGGGTGGGTTCTTACGCCAAGTCTGAAGTAAAGACAGGAAGCGAGTCGCGGGATTCCTGGGCTTTGTTAGCCTCTCTGACTCTTCAAACCATTTCCCACGGAGAATCTACCAGCACGCAGCGCCCTGCAGGCGGACGGCACCCAGCGCGCTGCAGGCGGACGGCACCCCGCGCTCTGCAGGGGGACAGCACCCAGCGCTCTACAAGGGGACGGCAGGTGCCTTCACCCGCAGGGGACGCACGGAGGGAGTGACGCGCAGCGTGGACTGGCGCCAGGGGCCGAGAGCAGCTGAGTGCCGGCTAAACAGGTACCGAGAATCAAATTCAGACACATCCTTGCTCAGGAAGGCTTCCCTCCAGAAAGCCAGCTTACATTTCTTAAAACCCACGGAGATGTGCATCGTAAGCAGCACGGTTCCTACAGGAAAGCAGGTTCTAAAAAGCCTCTGACATCTGAAGGCCGCAGGCTGGTGGCTCGGTGTCTGCGAGGACAGGGCAGAGTCCCAGCAGCAGCATCGACCTGAATGTAAATCGGACCAGTGATGCCGGAGGCCCTGGGGCTCCTGCAGGGAACCCATGCCTCCCACTCTCAGCAGGGACTCCAGTCCACACGCTGCGTCCCAGCAGCTCTCCAGGCCGTGGCTGACAGTGTCCAACGTTCAGGAAATGCTCTGACCAGACTCTTCTTTCTTAGTTCAATAGCAGCAAGCAGCACAGTGTTTCAGTGCAGTATTTGAAGATCATTTTAGCTCTAACCACTTCCATCTAAGCAACTGCCCACTCGACTCCATAGCTGCCATCTTCCTCTCCTCTCCTATCACGACTTCCCCATAATCAAATGCTGACTCTGTATGTAGTGTCAATTTATTTTTAAGTTCAAGACTGGGTGGGTTCTTTTCCCCCAACCTGTGAAAGGTCCTACCCTAAAAGTTAATGTATCTCAGGACTAAAGTAACAGCATACATTTTTCTTTGTATCTTTCAGCTAATAAGGGACTAATATTTTTATGTCACCCATATACAGATATATTAAAAATTAAATGAGCAATTAGAGCTCTTGTTTTAGCTTCAAAGGTAGAAAAAGAAATACCACTTGATAGGAACCACAACCACCATTTCTGTACATCAATCAAGAGTGTTAAAAAAAAAAAAAGTGTTAGAAGCCTTTATAAGAATAAGAGATTGCCCTGGCCAATGTTGCCTGCACACTGAAGGGTCATGAGTTCGATTCACAGTCAAGTGCATATACCTGGGTTGCAGGTTTGCTCCTTGCCCCCTAGCTGGGGCGCCAGCAGGAGGCAACATTTAATGTGTCTTTCTCACATCGATGTTTCTCTCTACCTTTCTCTCTTTCTACCTCCCTCCCTCCTTTCCACTCTCTTTGAAAAGCAATGGAAAAAATATCCTCTAGTGAGAATTAACAAAAAATAAAATAAAATAAAATAAAATAAAATAAAATAAAATAAAATAAAATAAAATAAAAGAGATAAACAGGAGAGAACCAAGATGGCGGCGTAAGGTACAGACCTGTGCGTGCTGCCTCCCACAACAACATCGAGACTACCAACTATAAGACAAACAGCTGTCATTCAGAACCATGGGAAGGCTGGCTTAGTGGAAGCTCTACAACTGGAAGGAAAGGAAGAAGCGCAGAGACTGAGTAGGCTGTGCAGAGGCTCCAAGAATGGAGGTATGAAGTCGCCCGCCAGGTGGGCTGCAACTGGATGAGCGGGTTTTTTTCAATCGGAAGGGGATGCAGACTCTCAAATCCACTGAGCATGTTTGGGGCGGGATTCTGAGGTCCCAGATCCCTACGGGGAGAGGCAGGACGGCCTTGCAACGGGACGGAGAGCGAGAGTGGCTGTCTTGTGGAGCTGCTCGCCCGCGCTCGGGACGCGAGATGCTGAGGAGACGCCATTGCTGTTTGCTCCGCCCTGGTGATTCCCGGGGACCCCGCCCTACTCAATCTACATCCCCACCCAAGCTGTGCCAGTGGCACAAAGGGAACACCAGCGCTTTTGCAGCCCAGCCCAGCAGAATGCAGATTTCAACTCCTCGCATACATAAGGGACGCACTCAAGAAGCAGAATCAAGTTCGGAGGAAGCCAGAGCCGGACCCGGCTGGGCCAGCAACGTGGAACCACTGTACCAGCAAACGCACAGGCAGGTCCACCAGATCCAGTCTCACATGGGACGCTGGGAGATGACAGACAGGCAGTCTGTGCACTTGGTAGAAAACGAAATCCAAGCAAGCATACCAGATATTCAGCCACCGGGAATGCCTAGAGATTTTGTCCAGCAAGGAGCCGCCCAACAAAGGACAGAATGCCAAACTTGTGTTGCTGAGACAGCCCCCATGAGGCCGAGACGGCCCTGGTGAGGTTTGAGACGGCCCCGGTGAGGTTGAATCGGCCCTGGTGAGGTTGGGACGGCACCGGTGGGGTTGAGACGGCACCGGTGAGGTCAAGACGGCCCCGGTAGGGTTGCAACGGCCCCGGTGGGGTTGCAACAGCCCCGGTGAGGTTGAAACGGCCTCGGTGTGGTTGAAACGGCCCCAGTGAGGTTGAAATGGCCTCTGTGAGGCTGAGATGGCCCCTGTGAGGCTGAGATGGCCCCTGTGAGACTGAGACGGCCCCTGGGAAGCTAAGAAAAATTCCACATGAACTCACTCATTTATGTATAATAAGGTCCATTATAGACTGATGAACAAAAATGGATACAGAGGCAGAGCAGCATTGAGCAGACTGTCAAACTACAGTGGGAACCCTGGGGAGGGTTGGGGGGGGGGGTAGGAGATCAACCGAAGGCTTGTATGCATGCATATGAGAATAACCAATGGACACAAGACACTGGGGGGTGGGGCAGGCTGGGGGAATATCAAAGGGGGGGGGAGGAGACATGTGTAATACTCTTTGTAATACTTTAAGAAATAAAAAATTTTTAAAAAAAAGAGATAAACAGAAAATTCAAATGATGCCGACCCATGCATTTACCACTGCACAGAACACCGGAAAACATTTTGTAACTCTTGGCCACAAAGTGTTTTGCAGGGAAAGAGGAAATGGGGGAAAAGGACATAGTATGGGGCAGTGGTTGGCAAACTGCGGCTCACTAGCCACATGCAGCTCTTTGGCCTCTTGAGTGTGGCTCTTCCTAAGCCTTAGGAGTACCCTAGTTAAGTTAATAACAATGTACCTACCTATATAGTTTGTTTTAAAAATTTCGCTCTCAAAAGAAATTTCAATCGTTGTACTGTTGATATTTGGCTCTGTTGACTAATGAGTTTGCTGACCACTGGTATGGGGGCAGAAACTGACCATATTAAAATGTATTTATTAATGTTTAAGACAAGTATTGAGAGTAGTATCACTCTTTTTTGTTTTAATGAGAATTCCTTAGAAGTATGGTAAGTTTCAAGAAGAAAAAGATTGTTGAGAAGTGAATACTAAGAGATTGAGTTCTTAAAAAAGAGAGAGATTGAGTTCTTCAAGAAAAAAATAATGACCTACAAAACAATTAGCCCAAAGTATTTATAAGATATTCTTACTTAGGGTTACTGTTTTTTGAAACTCCATTTTGATAGTCAGTGATAGATTCTATCATCAACATGCATGCTTTTGAAATTCCTCCTACAAAGGAGTACCTGAAAATATATACATATAGTCAAGAGGACTAGAGACCTAAACTGCATTTCCTGATCTCCTATTAACTTACTGTGTTGTCCTTGGGCAGTTACTTAACCTCTGGGCCTCTTTGTCACAATGTAATATAAGGAAGCTGGAATCATTTATCTTAAAGATCTCTGCCCATACATAAAAATGTATAAATGTATGCTTACCATGAATTTGAAATTGGAAAAGGAACCTTAACTGCTAGTTTAATTTCATAAGGGGGTTGAAGGAAGACATGAGAGAAAGACATCTAGTACTTATCCTTATATATGAGGACTAGAAATTTTAGCAATAAATAATAATTTTTAAAAGTATATTTTATTCCTTCCTGCAAAGAATTGAAATCTGATGGAATTTAAATGAACAGTTCATTGTATAACCTGTATATAGGGTCTGATAAATTAATATGATAAACTAAAATTTGTTATCTACTCTTTTCACCAGGGATTGACTAAATCCCAAAACAGTAATTATTTTACTAAAAGAATTTTATAATTTTTGAAGAAATAACACAGAAATATTAAAAAAAAATCTCAGCCATTTCAAAATATAGTCCCATGTGAAAATGGCTCAAAGATTCAGAAAGAAGTTTCTTTAGTTTTTAAAAAGAGAAACATAGTTTCCCTTTTAAAAACAATGATTTAGCTAAACTGTGGAATCTAAGTGATAGGTATATGACTACTGTAAAATTCTTTCAACTTTTCTGCATGACTGAAAAATTTCATAATAAAACATTGGGGGGGGGGGAATGACAAAAATTGAGGCTGAAATCTATTTTAATATTTGTGAATACAGTGGGAAAACTTCAAAATTATTAACATTTTTAATATAATGAGTAACAACCTATACAACATTATATGATACCATTTTGGGCTTATAAAATATTCCCAAAATGAGGTCATACTATAACCCATTCTCTGCTCATCAGCCATGGTATGAGCTGAAAAATTCATATAGATGATGATTATCCTGCTGAAAGGTGAAGTGATCAGTGCTTTTAAGTATTTCATGTACTGATATCATTTCAGTGATAAATGTGCTGCTTTTCCTACTCATCGTTAAACTCCAAAAACCTTGTAGACAAACAGCAGTGCCATCCAAAGAATGCTGAGTGAGAGCACAGAGACAACATTTATGACTCAGTAGCAGCATCCTCTGCTCACAGTCATCAGCTTTAAAAATAGACACAGCGGAACTTCTCTCAACAAAGCTGCACCGGAAGCCAGTGAAGTTCTGTTTAACTCTCATCTCCTTAAACCGTCTCTTAAAAAGGGCAAAACAAAAACCACCACCTGCAAAAGAGCTCTAAGCCGGTATATCTAAACACCAACACCCTTTTGACTGAACACACACTAAGTGCACTGGGTACTGTACTCGTGGTCCGGCTGCTGAGACTCCCAGCTGCCTGCTGAAGGCTGCCCACCCACGTTCACCTCCCAGAACATGGAGCTGCTTCACAGAATTCTGAAACTAATCCAAGTTCCTGGAAAGGCAGTAGTCCACACGAGAATCTCCAACACTCCCTCAGGCTTCTACCAAATGAGTTCTAAGAGACTCCATCTCCTTATTCCCTCTTCACGAAATCCTCAATGACTTCACAATAACCACCAAAAAATTCAAATCGCTCAGTTTGTAAGTCAAAGCACTCACAATATGCTCTTAACTCACTTTCTAAATACATACTGCCCAGTGTCTTTCATTCTACCCTTTCCTATTCTATCCTCTCCTGGCTGGTCAGGTGATGGTGTTAGAAGAGATGCCTCTCTCCATCTCTAACAGTTAACACTAACAGCAGACCCTGCGTCAGATACTTTGCTGAACCACTTGTGTGCTTCACTTACCTCTGAACAGTGCTGAGCTAGGAATGACTAGCCCTACTGCACAAATGAGAAACGAAGACCTCAAAGACTTCGTGACATTCTAGCTTGCCCAAGGGCTTCAGAGCAGGTGTGCTGGTGCACGAGCCCAGGATCACTGGTGTGACACACAATCGCTTCCTTTCAGTGACTGGTTACTGAAATACTGCCCGTTTAAAGTGTACTTTAAACACTATCTTCTTGGTGTGTGTGGCGGGGGGGGGGGGGGGGGGGGGGGCATGTTTGCCAGTCTTCATTCAGGATCAACTCTACAACTTTGGACACCACCACCGCCCCCCCATTCCATCTTGTCCATATTCTGCACAGGCTCCATCGTGTTCTATTTTGTATCAGCTGTCTCGTCCCCAGCCAGGATGACAAGCAGGGCCAGGAAGGTGCCTTACATACTCTAACCCCTGCAGGAGGGACCACACTGCCCTGCACTTAACAGTCATTCAATAAAATTTGTAGAATTGAATTGAAAAATATAACTTATTTTTAAAATACTTTTATTTATTTCAGAGAGAGGAATGGAAAAGGAGAGAAACATTAATAAGAGAGAAATATCAATCAGCTGCCTCCTGCATGCCCCCCACTGGGGATCAAACCTGCAACCTGGGCATGTGCCCTGACAGAGAATGGAACGAACAATCCCCAGAGCATGGGACGATGCTCAACCAACTGAGCCACATCGGCCGGGCTATAACTTGTTTTTTTTTTGTTTTTTTTTAAATATATATTTTATTGATGTTTTTACAGAGAGGAAGGGAGAGAGATAGAGAGTTAGAAACATCGATGAGAGAGAAACATCGATCAGCTGCCTCCTGCACACTCCCCACTGGAGATGTGCCCGCAACCAAGGTACATGCCCTTGACCGGAATCGAACCCAGGACCCTTCAGTCCGCAGGCTGACGCTCTATCCACCGAGCCAAATCGGTTACGGCAACTTGTTTTTTTTTTAATATATTTTTATTGACTTCAGAGAGGAAGGCAGAAAGACAGACAGAAACATCAATGATGAAAGAGAATCACTGATTGGCAGCCTCCTGCACACCCCACATTGGGGATTGAGCCTGAAACTCATCTTGGTTCTCTAATTTATTTTTTAAATACACTTTTCATTTTGGAATTTTAGGTTTACACAAAAGTTGCAAAGACAGTAAGTGCATAGCACTCCCATATACTCCTCACTCAGGTTCAGTTTCCCTTAATATTATCTTACTGTGCACTGGCGGCAGGGGGTGGTGGTGTCCGTCAGCCCCACTTGTGCCCTCTCACAGTCTGGGACCCCTCGGGAGATAACAACCTGCTGGCTTAGGCCCACTCCCGGGTGACAGAGGGCAGGCCCAATCCCTAGGTGCCTGCCCCGCAGCTCCTGGTCGGGCTCAGAGCAGGGCCGATTGGGGATTTGGGGTGCCGCCCCCTGTCATGCACAGAGCAGGGGCAGATCGGGAGGTTGCGATACCACCCCCAGTCACGCTCAGGGTAGGGCCTATTGGGGGATTGGGGCGCCACCCCGTCACACTCAAGGCAGGGTCGATGGGGAGGTTGCAGCGCCACCCCCTGTCACGCACAGAGCAGGGCCGATCAGGGGGTTGGAGCACTGCCCCGTCACGCACAGAGCAGGGCCCATCAGGGGGGTTGGGGCTCCGTACCCTGTCACACACAGAGCAGGGCCGATCAGGGGGTTGGGGAGCTACCCCCTGTCACGCACAGAGTACGGCCGATAGGGGAGTTGGGGCACTGCCCCCTGTCACACAGAGCAGGGCGGATCAGGGGGTTGGGGCACTCCCCCCTGTCACACTCAGGGCAGGGCCGATGGGGAGGCTGCGGCTCCACCCCATCACACACAGAGCAGGGTCCATGGGGGGTTGGGGTGCTGCACCCTATCACACACAGAGCAGGGCTGATCAGGGGGTTGGGGAGCTCCCCCATATTGGGCACAGAGCAGGGCCGATCAGGGGGTTGGGGCGCTTCCCCTGTCATGAACAGAGCAGGGCGGATAGGGAGGTTGTGGCCCCACCCCGTCACACACAGAGCCACAGGGCAATCAGGGGGTTTGGGCGCTGCCCCCTGTCACGCTGCTCCAGGGGCCAGGAGGCCTCACTGCTCCACTGATCGCGGTGCTGGGAGGCCTTGCGGCTCCACTGATCCTGGGGCGTGAGGCCTCGCGGCTCCGCTGATCCTGGTGCTGGGAGGCATATTATCCTTTTACTATATAGGATAGAGGCCTGGTGCACGGGTGGGGGCCAGCTGGTTTGCCCTGAAGGGTGTCCTGGATCAGGGTGGGGTACCTAGTCTCTCTGGAGAGAGGAATTCAGCGTGGAAACCAGCACAGCCTGCGAGGCCAGTGGCCTCCCCACGCACCTCGAGACCGGTCTCTGCTTAGGCCCATCTGTCCTGAACGGTGATAACCGATGGCACCCCTCAACTCACTGGATGCCATCTGACAGCTGGTGCTGCCCACTTCATGTTGTAACCTGGGCTTTCTAATTCCTTCAGAAAGGAGTCACACTGAACTGGAAGAAAGTAATGGGGGGAGCAGTGTCCCCCGCTTTGTGGAAGTTCTAACCCCCAGACTTCCGAGTGTGACCCACATTTGGAAAACAGGGTTGCTGCTGACATAATGGGTTAAGATCAGATCATGAGCGCACAGTGGGCCCCTAACCCAGTGTGACCGGGACACTTCTAAAAGGGAGAAATTTGAAGGAGAGGAGAATGCCATGTGAAGGTGGAGCAGACATTGGAGGGAAGTGCGACAAAACAAGGAACACCCAGGGTGGCAACAGCCCCAGCCCTGGGAGAGAGGCGTGGGACCGCCTGGCGGAAACCTGGACCTGAGACTTCTGGCCTCCATGACTGAGAGGAAACAAGCCTCTCCTTTCAGCCGCCCAGCCCAGGAGTGAGCACAGGGAGCCATGAAGGGGGCTGCAGGGTGCTGGTGGATGGGTGAGGACACCTCAATTTGCTTGGGATCCCAGCTCTGACTCCCACGGGGGAGGGGACAGTGCATTCTCCACACCGGGCACAAGGAAAAGGACAGCTGAGATGCAGGCACATTTTCCAATGATCATTTCATGTTTGAAAAGCAAACACACTAACAAATGTTTTTCAGACCTCAGAAAGCAAAGCTCACAAGTCTTGGCTTTGGGGACACCCAAAAGATGCAGTGACTCTCAGCTCGGGGCACGGACAGGTTTGTGGGGTGTGGGAGTGCATTTGTATGTTTTGTCAGCAGGGGGCATAGATTGCAAAACAGGTCAGGAAGGCTATTCTGGGTGCCCAAGGGGGATGGGGAATGACCTCCTGTGACTGTTTCACAGAACTGGGCCTAGTTCCTTCAGGGCAAAGGTTGCAGACGGGAAGCTTGCAGGCCGCATTGGTGAGAAGATGCCTGTGTTTGAGCCATCTGGAATCTGTTGACAACATTTAAAACTGGGGAACTGCATGTGCCAATCCAGATTTGGAGTTTCACTCTAAACCCTGGCTAAGCCTGCATTACCTGCTGGTGAAGCTGCAGAGAGGTTGCCCCTCTCTGCTTTGCCACAGTCTCCACCTCTCCCTATTGCCTCTCCCTGGCCTGCTGTGCTGGCTGATAAGATTATGCCCCCAGATTCAGGTCAGCCTTTCTGTGGTTTGGTCTCTGCTTCCTTGAAGAAGCCAAAGCCTTTCATCAGAGAGCCGGCCGTTCCTACCTCCTACGTCACCGCTCCAAGGCCAACTTTCCCACTTACCTCTCCAGTCAAGAGACAGAGCTTCATAATCAAGAACAAACACACATTTTGAGTAGCCTGAGAAGCCCCAGATGAAATTCTTTGCCCTCAGCTCTGCTGACTGAATTTATCAATATGCATAATGCTTGTACTTGTTCCTGGATGGGCTGTTCTGCCTCTTGACTCTTTATAAGTTTGGGATTTAATTTTGAAAAACCAAAGAGCACTACAGAACAATTTAAATAAAAGCACATGTCTTCCACTGGGGGGGGGGGGGGGGGGAATCATTGACCAATCTGAGATAATGGGAGATATTTCACCTGTTTACTTCTTAGTATTTTATATTTTAGCTCTTAAATTTAGGTCTTTGATTTTGAGTTAATTTTTATGTATGCTGTGCGTAGTGTCTAACTTCATTCTTTTGCATGTAGATATCCAGTTTTCCAGCACCATGTGTTGAAAAGACTGTCTTTTCCTTTGAGTGGACTTGGCATTCTTGTTGAAAATTAATTGACCATATGTGTGAGGGTTTATTTCTGGGCTCTCTCGATATGTCTGTCCTTATGCCAGTACCACACCATCTTGATTACTGTGGCTTTGTAGTAAAGCTTTGAAATAAAGAAATGTGAGTCCTCCAACTTTGTTCTTTTTCAAGATTGTTTTGGCTATTCAAGGTTCCTTGAGATTCTTTATGAATTTAGGATCAGCACTGTCAATTTCTGCAAAAAGGGCAACTAGAATTTTGATAGGAATTGTGGTGGACCTGTAGATCAATTTGAAGTACTGCCATTTTAAAAAATTTATCTTTATTGTTGAAAATATTACAGATGTCCCTTTTTTCCCCATTGACCCCCCTCTACCCCGCACCTGCTTCCCCCCTCCCCCCAGAAGGACTTACCACACTACTGTCTGTGTCCATGGGTTATGCATATATGCATACAAATTCTTTGGTTAATCTTTTCCAGCCCTTCTCTCCTCTCTTCCCTCTGAGATTCTTCAGTCTGTTTTATGCTTCCATTTCTATTTCGTTCATCAGTTTATTTTGTTCATTAGATTTCACATATGGGAGAGATCATGTGATATCTGTCTTTCCCTGACTGGCTTATTTCACTCAGCATGATACTCTCCACGTCGCTCCATGCTGTCTCAAAGGGTAAGAGATCCTTCTTTTTCACATCTCCACAGTACTTCATCATGTAAATATACCACATCTTTTTTATCCACTCATCTGCTGATGGGCACTTGGGCTGTTTCAAGATCTTAGCTGTTGTAAATTGCGCCGCTATGAAAACAGGTGTGCATGTTGCCGCCCTAACAATACTGTCTTTCACTCTATGACCATGGGATGTCTTTCCATTTACTTAGGTTTTCTTCTACTTCTTTCAGCAGTATTTTGTAGTTTCCAGTGTAGAAGTGTTAAATTTATTCCTAACTAGTTTATTCTTTCTGATGATATTATAAATTGAATTGTTTTCTTCATTTCATTTTTGGACAGCTTGTTACTGATGTATAGAATACAATTGATTTTATATATAGATATTGTATCCTGTACTTTGCAGAACCCATTTACTGGTTCTAGTAGTTTTTTTAGTGGATTCCTTAGGATTTTCTATAAGCAAGATCATTTCATGTGCAAATAGAGATACAGTTTTACTTCTTCCCTTCCTTTGTGGACACATTTCTATTTTTTTTTTTAATTAAATCTTTACTGTTCAGATTATTACAGTTCTTCTTTTTTACCCCCCATAGCTCCCCTTCACCCGGTTCCCACCCCACACTACGCCCTCACCCCCACCCCAACTGTCCTCATCCATACGTGCACGATTTTTGTCCAGTCTCTTCCCGTATCCCCCACACCCCTTTGCCCCCAAGAATAGTCAGTCCACTCCCGTTCTATGCCCCTGATTCTATTATATTCATCAGTTTATTCTGTTCATCAGATTATTTATTCATTTGATTTTTAGATTCACTTGTTGATAGATGTGTATTTGTTGTTCAAAATTTGTATCTTTACCTTTTTCTTCTTCTTCCTCTTCTTAAAGGATACCTTTCAGCATTTCATATAATACTGGTTTGGTGGTGATGAACTCCTTTAGCTTTTTCTTATCTGTGAAGCTCTTTACCTGACCTTCAATTCTGAATGATAGCTTTGCTGGATAGAGTAATCTTGGTTGTAGGTTTTTGGTATTCATCACTTTGAATATTTCTTGCCACTGCCTTCTGGCCTGCATAGTTTCTGTTGAGAAATCAGCTGACAGTCATATGGGTCCTCCCTTGTAGGTAACTGACTTTCTCTTGCTGCTTTTAAGATTGTCTCTTTGTCTTTTGACCTTGGCATTTTAATTATGATGTGTCTTGGTGTGGTCCTCTTTGGATTCCTTTTGTTTGGGGTTCTCTGCGCTTCCTGGACTTGTAAGTCTATTTCTTTCACCAGGTAGGGGAAGTTTTCTGTCATTATTTCTTCAAATAGGTTTTCAATATCTTGCTCTCTCTCTTCTTCTGGCACCCCCATAATTCAGATGTTGGTACGCTTGAAGTTGTCCCAATGGCTCCTTACACTATCTTCGTGTTTTTGGATTCTTTTTTCATTTTGCTTTTCCGGTTTGGTGTTTTTTGCTTCTTCGTATTTCAAATCTTTGACTTGATTCTTGCGCTCCTCTGGTCTGCTGTTGGAACTCTGCATAATAGCCTTTATTTCAGTCAGTGTATGCTTAATTTCTAGTTGGTCCTTTATCATAACCTCGAGGGTCTCGCTAGATTTCTTGAGGGTCTCACTACATTTATCGGTGGTTCCTAGAAAATTCTTGAAAAACCTTAAAAGTGTGGTTTTGAACTCTATATCCAGTAGTTTGCTTTCCTCCATTTCTGTCATTTGTGACATGTTTCTTTGTCTCCGCATTTTTATGCTTCCCTGTGTTGGTAGAGTGGTTTTGTATGCTAGGTGTCCTATAGGACCCAGTGGCTCAACCTCCCCAATTACCTGAGGTGGACACTCTTGGTGCACCCCTTTGTGGGCTTTGTGCACAGTCTTGTTGTAGTTAAGCCTTGACTGTTGTAGGTAACACTGGGAGGAATTGACCTCCAGGCCAATTGGCTGTGAGAATCAGCTGTGTCTACGGTGGGAGAACTTCTGTGCTGAAGACACCCTTATGAGGCAAGACTTGCTTCAGTGGGGCTTTGGTGCTCACTGAGTCTGCCCCCTGAGTGTGTCCCTTATGGATCTGAGGAGTTGTAATCTGGATGGTCCCACTCTGACCACTGGGTACACTGGCTCTTGGATCTAAGGAGGTGCTAATTTAGCCTCTGCCTGAGGCTACCCAGCAGGAGCTACGAAGAGATCTGCAGATTCCTCTTCCTTGTTTGGGGTTTGGAGGTGCCCAGATGAGGCCCAGCTGTGAAGCAATGCAAGCTGCTATGGGGCCTTGGGCCTTCTCTTGGACGTTCTGGGTCTGTCTGGCCCAGCTGCAGTTTGTTAGGTAATTTTCAGATTGCAAAGGGCCAGGGCATTCATATGCAAAAGCCTCTGCCGCAGCTTGGGTGGGGCAGGGTCTCAGGGAATTAATAGGGTGGAGCAAGCAGCTATGGCTGATCCTCAGCCCTGCCCAAAGACGCCCCGTTTCTCAGTGTCCCAGTAATCGCTGCAAGCACCTTTGAGAGAAAGCCACCCTCGAGTTCTGAGTTCTGCTCGCTGCCAGACAGTCCAGTTTCTCCCCGTATAAGTCTAGGTCCCCCTAGACTCACCCGGAACTGGAGTTCAGAGCAGTCGGGGGCTTGTGACTCCCTCCCGATTGAGAAAGACAGCTGCATCCTCAGTTGCAAGCCCTTGCCGCATGCGCCTCCGTACCTCTGCACTTTACTTTTGCAGCTCATCTGAGTCTCAGTGCTTTTCTCTATCCTTCTAGTTGTAGAATTTCCACTCAGCCAGCCTTCCTGTGGTTCTGGAAGACCGTTTTGTCTTTTAGTTGTATTTTTGAATTTGTTGTGGGAGGCAGCAATTTCTGGTGTTTACCTATGCTGCCATCTTGGTTTCTCCACACATTTATTTCTTTATCCTGCTTAATTGCTCTGGCTAGAACCTCATCTGTTGAATAGAACCTATGCTAAATAATAAAAGAGAAACACGCAAATTAATCGTCCCTCTGCTACATTCAAACCATGCCCACAAGCCAATCAGGAGTTGAGTATGCAAATTAACCCAACTAAGATGGTGGCAGCCACAGAGCTGGAGCGAGCGAGGCATGGGTTGCCCCAGCAACGAAGGAAGCCAAGCTTCCCACCTGCCCTAGCTGGCCCTGGGCTCCGCTCAAGGCTACAAAGTTTCAATTATAGAAGATAAATAAATCCCAGGGGAAAAAAAGAAAGAAAAGAGGAGCGGCTGGGAGCTTGGGTAGCTGGGGGGCATGGCCAGCCTGAAAACGGCCCTCAGCTCCTCACCCAGGCTGGCTAGGCACCCCAGTGGGAACCTCACCCTGATTCAGGACACCCTTCTGGGCACGCCAGACGGCCCCCACCTGTGCACCAGGCCTCTATCCTATATAATAAAAGGGTAATATGCAAATTGACCCAAACAGCAAAACAACTGGGAATGACTGGTCACTATAACACACACTGACCACCAGGGGGCAGACACTCAATGCAGGAGCTGCCCCCTGGTGGTCAGTGCGCTCCCACAGGGGGAGCTCTGCTCAGCCACAAGCCAGGCTGACGGCTGCCAGCACAGCAGTGGTGGTGGGAACCTCTCCCGCCTCCTCAGCAGCGCTAAGGATGTCCGACTGCAGCCTAGGCCCGCTCCCCGTTGGCAAGTGGACATCCCCCAAGGTCTCCCATGCTAACAGAGGGATGTCTGACTGCCCGTTCCCCTGGGGAGCGGGCCTAAGCTGGCAGGTGAACATCCCCCAAGGGGTCCCAAACTGTGAGAGGGCACAGGCCGGGCTGATGGACCCCCTCTCCCAGCACAAATTTTTGTGCACCAGGCCTCTAGTGTTAAATAGAAGTGGTGAGAGCAGACATCCTTGTCTTGTTTCTGCTATTAGGAAGAAAGCTTTCAGTCTGTGGCATGGAACACCATTTTTACTTAAAAGAATAACTAACGAAGTATGGTTACTCAGACTTGGGTATTTAGCAGAAAGTTTGCCCAAAATGAATGAAATGACCTGCCACTTTAAGGAAAACAACTGATAGTTTGTGTTGCCAGTGATACACTGAGTTTTTAAGTAAAAATTAGAATTTTGGAAAACTTCCACCCACTATGAGCTTAACAGCTTCTCAATAAAACTTTTCTAATGAAATTTAATTAATGAATGTGACTGTACAATGATGTGTCAACACTTAGAAAACCCACCTAACCTAGTAATATTTTCCAAGTGACTAATGCTTGATATTACAAAATCATACATGAGTAAAAGACTAATTCCAAGTGCAAGACCATGGATTTTAATATAATAAAGTACAAAATATTCTTTGAGGTGGTCTAAAAGATTTGCAAAAATGTAAAACTCCTTTAAAAAATATTTCCAAATAAATAAAAATTCCCATAAAATGTTTCCATGTTAAAATGTAATGGGCTTGGGAGAAAAACAATGGCGACCGGCAGGAAGGTAGGGAGAGAGTGTGAGAGCGCAAGGAAGTGATAGAGGAGTGTGTGGACGTGTGTGGCGTGTGTGTGTATGAGCTAGGGACAGTTAGATTCTGCAGCTCTTCTAAGGGGCTGCTAAACCGGGCAGTCTTAGACGGCGGAGCCCCGCTCACTGCGCAGACACTCCTGGGTGGCCAGCATGGGCACAGCGACCACGCCATCTTGGGAAACAGAGCTGCTTGAGTCTAGGATCCTGGCCTCAGCACTACCCAGTCTGATCTCAGACGCATAGCAGGACCCTGCAGCCACTGGGGACAGAGACCTGTGACCACAGCTACAGACCTGCGGACACCAAAAGTCCAGAAATCCCCGTGGCAGATCCGTGAGTAACAGAGCCCATCCCCCTCCCTGCAGGCTCGAGGGCAGCGCCATAGTAACTGATAGACCCACCCCTTGCCCGGGCCTCAGTGCTGCTACAGGAACTTTAGCCTGGAAGTGCCCGAGCACCTTGGAACTGGTCCTGCGTAGTGCCAGCTTCAGGAGTCCTGGGCTGGGAGCGAACGCGCGAACACCGGGAAATGATCCTGCGCGCACCGCGGGCTTTAGGAGCCCTGAGCTAGGAGCAAACATGCGAACACCAGGAACTGATCCTGCATGCAGTGCCGGGTTCAGGAGCCCTGGGCTGGAAGCAAACGCGCGAACACCGGGAATTTGTCCCACGTAGCGCGGGCCCAAGGACCCCGATTCTCTGGGCAGGAGGCAGCACCAAGCACCAGTGACTTGACTGTGTTTCTTATCACCTGCGCCTGAGATCCCTGATTCCCTGTGCATTCATACTAAGAGCCAGTGACTCCAATTCTTGGTGCATGGGCACACAGGGACCCTAATTCTCAATGCAAGGTCGCGCGAAGCAACAGAGACTCTTGATACTGGATTCTTAGGGAACTCTGACTCCTGGCGCATGCTAGGGTGTGCTGATTTTCAACACGCTCCAGGGGGGTCTCTGTTTCAGCACGGTGCAAGCAGGGTCCCTGATTCTAAGGGCGCACACTAGGCCACATTGAGCGCTGGCAACACTGACTCTGAGCGAGCCTGGTTCCCACCAACCCACAACAACAACGCATCTTAGTGTCAGAGCTCTTCAGTGACACTAGGGTCACTGTACATGGCCCAGGCCCATGCAACTTGACATTTGAACCATCGGGAGATAATCAGAATAAAGAGACGACACAACACCCAGTGGAAAGACAATGAGGAGTCGCCAAGAAAGGAAATTAATGAAATTGAAGCACACAACATGACAGAGAGAATTCAGAATAATGGTTGTACAATTCATTCACCGGATGAATGAGAAAATCAACAACCTACGCAAGAATCAGGAAGAAATGAAAAGTGATATAGCTACAATCAAAAACACCATGGAAAGTTTCAACAGCAGACTAGATGAAGCAGAGGACCGAATCAGTGAGTTAGAAGATAAGGCAGAGAAACAACTAAAAATGGAACTGCCATTTGACCCAGTGATCCCACTTCTAGGAATATATCCCAAGAAAACAGAAACACCAATCAGAAAGGATATATGCACCCCTATGTTCATAGCAGCACAATTCACCATAGCTAAGATTTGGAAACAGCCTAAGTGCCCATCAGCAGATGAGTGGATTAGAAAACTGTGGTACATCTACACAATGGAATACTACACTGCGGTAAAAAAGAAGGAACTCTTACCATTTGCAACAGCATGGATGGACCTGGAGAGCATTATGCTAAGTGAAATAAGCTAGTCAGAGAAAGATAAATACCACATGATCTCACTCATTTGTGGACTATAGAGAACAACATAGACTGATGAACAGGGACAGATCCAAAGACAGAGAAACAGCAATCAGACTATTAATCCCCAGAGGGAAAGTAGGGGAGGGAGGGAGTAAGGGGAAGAGATCAACCAAAGGACTTGTATGCATGCACATAAGGCAAACCAATGGACATGGACAACAGGGGGATGAGAGCATGAGTGTGGGGGGGAAGATGGGGGTTAATGGGGGGGGAATGAGGACACATTTGTAATTCCTTAACTAATAACGAATTTAAAGATAAAAGGAAAAAAATGTAATGGGCTTATCACTGTTATTTTAAATTGTTTAAATGTTATTTTAACTATTTAAATATTTTTAATTTCTTGGTTTTAATACTGAATATGGTTAATATTGAGATACACCAGTATAACCCAAATATACAAAACTCTTTAATGTCCTCAGTGATTTTTAGAATGTAAAGGATCTTAAAATTAAAAAAGTTTGAGAAAAAAATTACATTAATAAACAAAAGCTCTTGACAACTAGATATACAGTTTTAAGAAACAAACAGTACTTTAGGCACTAATATGTTGCCTACCCCTACATGAAATTTTCTAAGAAAACCGAACATGTTACTGTCATATATTACAGTTAACCCAGTGACTCAGGACTGATCCTGGCCTACAAGCACTGCATCCTGAAGCTGGAGAGGGCTGTGTTGGGAACTCAGCGTGTGTGTTCACCTCCGTTAACTTCACCTTCTCCATTTCGACCAAGATTTCTAGCCTCTGGCAATGAGGCTTAGCACTGTGTGTAACTAAGTTAGCTGAGCTCAGCTGAGTCAACCAATCATGTTCTGTAATAAACAACACATTTCTCTGGATTGCCCTTGTGAATCCATGTTGGTACCTAAAAATGATCATATATTTTTCCTCCTTTTAAAAATAATTTGGTGGATTACATATTCATTGTAGAAAATGTTGAAAATATAAACAGAAAGAAAATTAAAATTACCTCTAATTCCAATACCTAGAAATAACTACTGTTGAGATTTTGGTATCATTTCCCTTCCTTCCTCTCTCTCTAAAAATCTATTTTCTAAAATCTTAAAGAGCCGAAACCGGTTTGGCTCAGTGGATGGAGCGTCGGCCTGTGGACTGAAAGGTCCCAGGTTCGATTCTGGTCAAGGGCATGTACCTGGGTTGCAGGCACATCCCCAGTGGGAGATGTGCAGGAGGCAGCTGATCAATGTTTCTCTCTCATCGATGTCTCTAACTCTCTATCTCTCTCTCCCCCTTCCTCTCTGTAAAAAATCAATAAAATATATATTTATAAAAAAATAAAAATAAAAAAATAAAATCTTAGAGAAAAACGCCCTTTTAGAAAGAACTCTCTTATGGCAGCCTGTTATCTATAGGAGAAGGTTTAGAGGTCAAAGAACAGCTCTTTACAATCCAATTCCAACCTGTATTTCCAGCTTACCTCTCTCCCCAATTCTAGCCAAACCACACTGCTCGTGTCCTAAAACATACAGAGCTGACGTTTTCATGCCACTGTGTTAAAGGCCTTTCTTCACTCTTCTGCCTAGAAAATTCCTACCCTACAGAATCTAGCTCAAATAACACCTCTCTCTGTCACACTCCATAAAGCCACTAAGCAAAACTGTATTCTCACAGCATTTTGTACACACCTCTACGAAAGCATTTATCATGTTGCATCATAATTAAATGCGTAACTCTTCTTTTCACCTAGAATTTAAACAGAACCTAGTTCACTGTAGATGGCAACTAAATTTTGAAAGTTCTGGTACCTAATAAAGTAAAATTGTATTTTTTAGTTATTTTTTTTAAACTCAACTATACAAAACTAGTTAGCTAAGGTCCATATAGTCAAGGTTTTTTTTGTTTTGTTTTTTTAATATATTGTATTGATTTTTACAGAGAGGAAGAGAGAGGGATAGAGAGTTAGAAACATCAATGAGAGAGAAACATTGATCAGTGCCCCCTGCACACTCCCCACTGGGGATGTACCCGCAACCTAGGTATATGCCCTTGACCAGAATCAAACCTGGGACCCTTGAGTCCGCAGGCCGACGCTCCATCCACTGAGCCAAACCGGTTAGGGCTCAAGGTTTTAACGTAAGTCATAAAATTAAAATAATTAAAAGGGATAAAGTTCATTTTCATATAAACTAGAAGTCACAAAGGTTCCTACACATTGAATTTAGTCACCCGACATCTTTTTAAATAAAGAAGAAAAAGACTAGTATCCGGGACCGAACCTGAGTGATTTCTGGTAGTAAAGATAATAGGAATAATGATGTGCATCAAATATTAAGTGAGAGATAGAATCTAAAACAGCAGCATCAAAGGGCACAAGGGTAAGAGGTAGCAAGTTACTGCTCAATGCCCTCAGAAAGTACTGCCCCTAATTCAGGTCACTCCTCAAGATTAGTTTATTTCCTAAAAAGTACTAGTGGAACTTACACTTTTTACTTGTTTTAGATGAGTTAATCTTTACTTTCAATTGAATAAAACCAAATACAACTATACCCACATATATAATCAACCTACTTCTCTCCTAGTATGTAGCTTCCAACAACCAATAACAGGACAGCCAATATAGTTTTAGGTACTTACAAATAAAAAATATATAATGATCCCTCAAATATTTATTGAATTAACTTACATTTGCCAATATCTATTCTATTTGAAAAGTCACTTTACCTATAAAAGAAATGTTATGTCACTACTTTTTATTTAAAAGTTATCTAAACTATTGCCTTAATTTGTCTTCCTATTATCCCATACTTACAATTTACCTAATATGCTACAGCTCAGGCGAAATCTGCCCTTATTATATCTCAGCTTAACACTCCAGCCTCTTTCTTTCAAACTGTCACCTACCCACAAAATTTCATGATCTTCAGGGTCTCTAAAGGGCCTACTGCCTCCAACTCATCTTCATGATGGTAAGTCACTGAGTTTTCAGAGGAAATGAGGAACAGTTCAACATCCCCCAGGCAACCTTTTCTATAAACCCCACCTTGAAATCAAATGTCAGCTTTGCATTCTTGTTGACAGAAAATTAAAACCAGCTGAACTACTTCTACATGTTACCCATTCACGCAATCACAGACCTGCACCAACATTTGTGTAGTATTTCCATTACCTAGGCTGAGAATTCTCCTCATACATTCTTTCTTTACCCTCCTTGAAGAGGCTTATGGTCTGCTTAGTTTTCTTCATCAAATTCTCCATGAACACCCTAAAATACTCATTTTCTCCAAGTGTCTCCATCTTCCCCTCATATCTTGACAGGACCGTGCGCAGGTGCTGGTAGGTGTCTGGCAGCAGGTCTAGGATGTAAGGCGGGCTGTTCTTTAGCGCCAGCTTTGGGTTCTGACACAGCCGCACCACCTGAAACAAATGGAAAAGAAGGGCTATTACTTGGAGGATCTTAAGGACAACTTCCTTTTTTAAGTTTAAAAAGATATAAAATATGTGCTATTGCAGAAATCTGAAAAATGGATAAGAATACAAGAAATGATCAATAACTCCTCTGTCCATAGGCTATCAATTTACTTTTTTTTTAAAATATATTTTATTGATTTTTTACAGAGAGGAAGGGAGAGAGATAGAGAGTTAGAAACATCGATGAGAGAGAAACATCGATCAGCCGCCTCCTGCACATCCCCCACTGGAGATGTGCCCGCAACCCAGGTACATGCCCTCGACGGGAATCGAACCTGGGACCTTTCAGTCCGCAGGCCGATGCTCCATCCACTGAGCCAAACCGGTTTTGGCCAATTTACTTTTTTAAAAAATATATTTTTATTGATTTCAGAGAGGAAGGAAGAGGGAGAGAGAGAAACATCAATGATGAGAGAGAATCACTGATTGGCTGCATCCTACATGCTCCCTACTGGGGATCAAGTCCACAACCCAGGCATGTGCCCTTGACCAGGATCAAACCCGGGACCCTTTAGTTGGCAGGCCGATGCTCTAACCACTGAGCCAAACCAGCCAGGGCCTATTCACATTTTTAGTGGTTCCCCTAGAAGGGTAAAACCATATGGGTGGCTAATGATTCCAACAACATGTAACAGACTAAACAACTGCAGCAGGAAGGCAGGGAAGGCAGGGAAGGCAGGGGACATCCACACACATGCCTAAAAGAGCCGATGAAACATGGCAAGTTCCTTCTGAACGCATGGCTTACTCCCTGAGAGCATGAGAAAATTCTCAAGCCGGAAGTGAAGATGGCTGCCAGGAGGTGAATCGGTGCTGGAGGGTGGCCTCTGAACAACCACTAGGGGACAGGATCAGAGAGGCTGTGGACCCAGGGAAGCATGGAGCTCACTGACATACCCTTTCTTCTCAGATAAATTCAGGTCTCTCAGAATTTGCCAGTAATTTCTTTTTCTTTTTTTTTTAATTTTTAAAAAATACGTTTTGATTGATTTCAGAAAGAGAGGAAGGAAGAGAGAGAGAAACATCCATCGCTGCCCCATGCATGCACTACGACTGGGGACCGAACCCACAACCCAGCATGTACCCTCACCGGGAATCGAACTGGCAACTTTTGGTGCACAGGGTAATGCTTACACTGTTATTGACAGAAATTAAAACCAACTGAACTACTTGTACGTGTTACCCATTCAAGCAATCACAGACCTGCACCAACATTTGTGTAGTATCTCCATTACCTAGGCTGAGAATTCTCCTCATACATTCTTTCTTTACCCAGGTTGGTGGGGGCTGAGGCAGAGGCAATTAGGGGTGATCAGGCCAGCAGGGGAAGGCAGTTGGGGGTGAGATCAGGCTGGCAGGGGGTTAGGGGCAATCAGGCCAGCAGGGGAGGGCAGTTAGGAGTGATCAGGCAGGCAGAGGCAGTTAGGGGTGATCAGTCTGGCAGGGGAGGGCAGTTAGGGGCAAGATCAGTCTGGCAGGGGAGAGCAGTTAGGAGCAAGATCAGGCTGGTAGGAGAGGGCAGTTAGGGGCAAGATCAGGCTGGTAGGGGAAGGCAGTTAGGGGCAAGATCAGGCTGGCAGGGGAGGGCAGTTAGGGGCAAGATCAGGCTGGCAGAGGAGAGCAGTTAGGGGCAAGATCAGGTTGGTAGGGGAGGGCAGTTGGGGGTGACCAGGCCGGCAGGGGAGGGCAGTTAGGAGTGATCAGGCAGGCAGAGGCAGTTAGGGGTGATCAGTCTGGCAGGGGAGAGCAGTTAGGGGCAAGATCAGTCTGGCAGAGGAGGGCAGTTAGGGGCAAGATCAGTCTGGCAGGGGAGAGCAGTTGGGGGCAAGATCAGGCCGGTAGGGGAGGGCAGTTGGGGGTGACCAGGCCGGCAGGGGAGGGCAGTTGGGGGTGATCAGGCAGGCAGAGGCAGTTAGGGGCGATCAGGCCGGCAGGCAGAGGTGATAGGGGCAATCAGGCAGGCAGAGAGGTTAGGGGAGATCAGGCAGGCAGATGAGTGGTTAGAAGCCAGTGGTCCCACAGGGATCAGGCCTAAACTGGCAGTCGGACATCCCCCAAGGGGTCCCCGATTGGAGAGGGTGCAGGCTGTGCTGCGGGGCACCCCCCTCCCCTGCACGAATTTCATGCACTGGGCCACTAGTTATCTATAAAAAAGTAGAGAGACAAGCTGAGGCCACTGAAGATGTTATTCAGAAAGGACTTACTTTTGGTACTGGCAGGCAGATAGGTTATGGACACTAGGAATCCCAGATCATCTTAATCCAGAATTGAGAAGATTTAAAAGCTGGGCTTCAGTCCTTAAAAAGACTGGTCTACTTCTGTTTCACCCTTACTCCTACGATTTAGGTCCTCAGGGACCCCACCCAAAAACCTAGAGTGTTTCCCAGGGCCCTCTACTTTGACAGGCTCTAATTCCAATGTTCTGTCCTCCTTGGCTAAATCAGCAATGACCTCATCAGCAAGGCAGCCTCAAACACCAGGCTCACCTCTCTGAGCTTTCCTCATCTTCCAGAGTTTGGCCTCATAATTCCTCACTGCTTTTACAGCTTTTCTGTATCTTCTAGCTTTTCTAGTTGTCGGCAGTATATTTAATTTGAAACTACCTAGCCTAACATTTGCAGAACTCTGACATCTTACTCATTATTTCACATTTTAAAATACCTATATTTTTGTCACCAGAAGCTCATTATAAACCTTTTGAGATGTCTAAATGGTTGCACTCTATGAATATACCATATCTTAATCATTGCCCACACTCTGTTTTATCATTTATATTGTTCTCAAGTCTTAAGTATTGCAAGTATCACTGTGATGAACATCCTTGGGTACTTCATTCTCCTGTATGTCAGACTGTTTCCTTAGGATAGATTCCCCAGAAGTGCAATTGTCAGGTCCATCTAGAACAACTGCAAAATCCCCATTTAATGAATACTCAGCAGGGACTCTTTAAATTATGAGTGAGACAGTATTCAATTTCTAAAGCTAGATATACACCATTTCCTAAACTTTAAAGAACAGACCTACAGATAAGCCTAGCAAAAAAAATAAACTAATCAACAAAAATATTTAATGTATGATTATTTCAAGGCTTTGGGAAGTGCTCATCCTCTCAAGAATTTCAGGCCAAAAGAGAATGGCGTAGCCAAGAAAGAAGACTCCGCCTCAGAAGACAACTATCTTCTGAGTGCAACAGTGTCAAGAACTCACCTTTAATAAAACAAATACAGACAGTCCCTAGTGTGTCAGTGTTACAGTCTAAAATCGCACTTGTAAGTCAGCTGCTTACAATTCAGAATATACCTTACAGAATATATATTCACATGTAAAAATGTGAACATGGTAGGTCCCTGGGTCAGTCCATGGAAGGAAGAAGGGGAAGCTGGCACTAAGAGAGCAGGACCTGCAAGGATCACAAGAGGCATGTGACAGAGGTTTTTATTTTCAGAGAAAACTGAACAGGAAATGGAATCTACAGCACAACTAGAAACTTTTACACACATTAAAAGAAGACACATCTCCTTCCTCTCAAACAGGAAGAAGGGGAGTGAGGACAGGTCCAGAGAGAGACAAATGGAGGCAGTGAATTAAACAAAGTTGTACCTGATGGTTTTGATTTTTCTCAATGTATCCATTCAACAAATACAGGATGGGACAACAGAGCTTTACAGTTGTTTATTTGGGAAAACAATACAATGATTAATAAATAATAATACAAGAATAACTCAATCTGAGAGGAATAAGGCAAGAAACAACAATTTTTTAAAAAATCAACATGATAAACATTAGGTTCTATGCAGAGAATAGAGTAGTATAATAAGAAAATCCTGGATGCTTTAGAATAGTGAATGGGAAAGTTTTCTGAGATAAATTTGGGTTGAGAGTTTAAATTACAAGAAGGAGTTGGCCACGTAGGCTCAGCAAAAGAGCAGCCCAAATAGAGGGAAAAAACTAACCCAACAGCCCTAAAGTAGAAACAGATTTGGACAAAAAGGTCAGCGAAAGAAAAAGGCAGAAAGCAAGGTGGAAAGGGTGGCTGAGACAGAGATGTGGAGCAGGCAGGAAATTAACAAGAAGGCAGTATGATGAAGTCTAAAATATGTTTTTAAGTTTTCAATTAGAATTTAAAAGGGCCACCTGTTTGGTGTGACTCAGTGGTTGAGCATCAAGCCATGAACAAGGAGGTCACAGTTGGATTCCCGGTCAGGGCACATGCCTGGGTCAGGGCGCCATCCCCAGTAGGGGACCTGCAGGAGGCAGCAGATCAATGATTCTCTCTCATCACTGATGTTTCTCTCTCTCTCTCCCTCTCCCTTCCTCTCTAAAACCAATAAAAAAAAATTTTAATATCCTGTATCAGTCATTTACCTTTAGTAAATTTCTTAACATCTGAGCCTCAATTCTCCTATCTGTAAAAAGAGATGATACCTACCTCATAGGAAAACATTTGTGAAAGAAGAGTTTCCAGTAAAGTAGGCTTTCAGTAAGCGCCAGTTCCCCTCCCCATGTCCACACAGCTTACACACAGGGCAGGCAGAATTATCTATTGAAGATGCAATGGTAGACCTCACATAACCCTTTGCTGACTCCCAGAAACTGATACCATTATTCCGACCATCCTGGCCAAGTCAAGCAACTACCTTCCCAATTCTGCGTGGCCCCTGACTAACTGGTACCCAAGGAACAGAGAACAAACAGCGGGCCGCCCAAGGACAGGCTGATCAACACCCTACAAACGCTACAGGAACCACCCCTCAAAGGTCCAAACCAAACAGCTCCCGATAAAAGTATTTACATTTATATCCGGGGCCAAGCACACAAACCCATGTATTCTTCCTAATTAAAGGCAAATGTATTAACACCACGCAATCATGTTAAAATGTAATATTTGCCTAAAATCTCTGAAAAAAAGATATATTTCCTTTCAGTAACAACAACTAAAAACTAAACTAACACTGTTCTGATCTTACATACATTGTCCAACCTTAACATGCAATCAATAAGTGTTACTGTATCACACTCCACAGTAACATGCCAGATTCACACTACCACAAGTTTAAAAATGTTCCAAAATGCTTGATCAATTTGCATTTCAAATTAGTACTCTGGACCTCCCAGGAGTGTTACATATGGCGCCTCAGAACAGCGGTTCTCAACCTGTGGGTCGCGACCACTTTGGCGGTCGAACGACCCTTTCACAGGGTCGTCTAAGACCACCCTGCGTATCAGATATTTACATGACGATTCATAACAGTAGCAACATTACAGTTATGAAGTAGCAACGGAAATAATGTTATGGTTGGGTCACAACATGAGGAACTGTATTTAAAGGGCCAGAAGGTTGAGAACCACTGCCTCAGAATATGACCTTGTAAAAGATCATTTGTAGACTAAGTGTCTGACCAGGGAAATCAGCACTCCATGAACAACTTGACTCTCCAATGCAAACACAGACAATAAAGAAAATATACATAATCCCACTTCTAGGAATATATCCCAAGAAAACAGAAACGCCCATCAGAAAGGATATATGCACCCCTATGTTCATAGCAGCACAATTCACCATAGCTAAGATCTGGAAACAGTCTAAATGCCCATCAGCAGATGAGTGGATTAGAAAACTGTGGTACATCTACACAATGGAATACTATGCTGCTGTAAAAAAGAAGGAACTCTTACCATTTGCAACAGCATGATGGACCTGGAGAGCATTATGCTAAGTGAAATAAGCCAGTCAGAGAAAGATAAATATCATTCATTTATGGATAATAAAGAACATTATAAACTGATGAACAAAAATAGATACAGAGGCAGAGAAGCATCAAACAGACTGTCAAACTACAGCGGGAACGCCGGGGAGGGTTGGGGGGGTGAGGTAAGAGATCAACCAAAGGACTTGTACGCATGCATATAAGCATAACCAATGGACAAAAGACACTGGGGGGGATGGGAGGAGGGAATGTGCTGGGGGTAGGGGAGGCTAGGGGAAGATCAATAGGGGGAAAAGAGACATATGTACTACTATTTGTAATACTTTAAACAATTAAAATTTTTTTTAAATATATTTTATTGATTTTTTACAGAGAGGAAGGGAGAGAGATAGTTAGAAACATCGATGAGAGAGAAACATCGATCAGCTGCCTCCTGCACATCTCCTACTGGGGATATGCCCGCAACCCAGGTACATGCCCTTGACCGGAATCGAACCTGGGACCTTTCAGTCCGCAGGCCGACGCTCTATCCACTGAGCCAAACCGGTTTCGGCTAAACAATTAAATTTTTATACAAAAGAAAGAAAATATATAGGTGGAACTACTCTTTGGATATTAAAGTCTTCTGGAAAGAAAAAAAATGCCTTAAATATTTATAACCTCTAGGGAAAAAAGTTCCAAAAAGGCTCTGTGAATAATTCAACAAATTATCAACCAATAGTTAACAAATATTAAAGGCCAAAGCAGCCTGCCTTTGTTACTTCTGTGAATTTTAAATGGCAGTCACAGTTAACTTTAAAAAATTCACCAAATAATTTCTGCAAGATAAAATATTTCCCTGTCTAGTCTGATCTCTATTTGGCCAGCTTCACTTCGCTTTCCATGTCTCCCAACAGTAAAAACGGCTGCTTTTTGTTGACCTCTGCTGTACATTTACAGCCTCACGCAGAACAATGTCGGAAAAAGAAGAATGTGCCTAGCTCTGGGGACCAACAGTATCCTGTGCAGCTGCCACAGCCTCCATTCACAGTAGCTTTCTCACCAGCCTGGCTGCTCTCTGCTTCTGCCAAGGCTCAATGACCAATAGGAAAATTTTGGAAAGTGCTATGATCACACTACAGAGGTGTAATATTATGCTTCAAAACTGCTAAATTTTTGAAAAATAGAAAAGCTACAAAGAACAGTGCCTAAACTAATTCTATTCTAGTCACAATGTTTGATAACACAAAGGAACCTGTATTTCTAATTAAGCAGAAAACTGCAAGCATATAGGACTATGAATAACTAAGTATTCTGTTTTTTAAATATATTTTTATTGAGTTCAGAGAGAGGCAGGGAGAGGGAGAAAGAGAGAAACATCAATGATGAGAGAGAATCATTGTTTGGCTGCACACCCCACACTGGGGATCAAGCCCACAATCCAGGCATGTGCCCTGACCGGGAGTCCAACCATGACCTCCTGGTTCATAGATTGATGCTCAACCACTGAGCCAAGCTGGCCAGGCATGACTAAGTACTTTTCATCTCTGTAGACCTCAACTTACCCATGGAAGCATTTTTCATTTCAAACTATTTCATACATTAAAACATTATTAAAATAAGCACTCAAAAATGAGTATTCAGTATGTTGAGCTACACATAAACATGTAAAATTGGATTACAGTTTTAAAAGAATTTATATTGCTCAAGAGAACAGGAAGTATAGCAAAAGAGATACCGGACTAGGAGTCTGCAGCCCTGGGTTCTAGTCTGGTGTATGACAGGAACTGGCTACATGACCTTAGGCAAGTTACTCATCTCTCAATTTCTAACTCTATAAATAAAAGAGATCAAGTAATTTCTAAATTCTCATGAGACTTTAATTTCCTAAAGTCTTCTTAAAGATACAGATTATGAACAACAAACATGCATCTATCAACAAGTGAATCTAAGAATCAAGTGAATAAATAATCTGGTGATCATAATAGAATCAGGGACATAGAAAGGGAATGGACTGACTATTCTTGGGGGGGAAAGGGGTGTGGGAGATGCGGGAAGAGACTGGACAAAAATCGTGCACCTATGGATGAGGACAGTGGGTTGGGAGTGAGGGCGGAGGGTGGGGCGGGAACTGGGAGGAGGGGAGTTATGGGGGGGAAAAAGAGGAACAAATGTAATAATCTGAACAATAAAGATTTAATTTAAAAAAGAAAAAAGAAAAAGCACTGGTTTATAAGAAATCACTTAACAGGAAGCATGTTTCTCTCCTACCAAGTTGGTTGCTCTGTTTGAAAGAAAGTAAAAGTCTTTCATATAGGAAATTCAGTTAAGCCAGCAAGTGGCAGATTATAACCTCAGGAAATTTAAAGTACTAAATTTGTCTGGTCTGAAGAAAAAAAAAAAAAAAGAAATCACTTAACAGAGTCTGAATACCAGTTCAAGATCCACATAAAAAAAAACACACACAGCCCTAACCGGTTTGGCTCAGTGGATAGAGCATCCGCCTGCGGACTCAAGGGTCCCAGGTTCGATTCCGGTCAAGGGCATGTACCTTGGTTACGGGCACATCCCCAGTGGGGAGTGTGCAGGAGGCAGTTGATCAATGTTTCTCTCTCATCGATGTTTCTAACTCTCTATCCCTCTCCCTCTCCCTCTCCCTAACTCTCTATTCCTCTCTGTAAAAAATCAATAAAATATATATATATTTTTAAATAGTTTAAAAAAAAAACCACACACACAAAAGTATTAGGTGGGCGACTTACACATGTTACTTAATCTCTATGAATCTCAGTTTCATTCTCATAAGACACATGTGAGCTTTTCATGTATCTGTAGCTATGATATTACAATCTGAGGGATGATTAGAACTTGGTTATCAGTCTTGGTAAAGGCTATAGTCAACCGCTTAATCAAGTCAATAAATCTTTCAAAGACAATGCTGTCCATCCAACCTCCCCAGAGGCACTTCAGGGAAAGGATAAGGACTGAAGTGGCGGACCCCACATTTTAGATACTAGGTACCTCTGCTCTGGAGGGTAATCATTTGGGAGCATGAGCGTAAAAGGACCGGCACATTTCGTTCTGTATATGTTATGGCTCATAGATTGTTTTCTACAGAGGTCTACACTGATGTCCTGCTCTTCCAGTAGGTATAAGGAAGGAGGAGGCAGGAATCAGGATCTTGTCTCACTCACTGAAGGACCAATGCACTGGCCTCACCTTAAGGCTTCCCATGGTTGAGCCCAGAGCCGGGGGAAGGCAGCAGTCGTGTGTTTACACAAGTGCCCAGGCAGCAGAGTCTACTAGACAAGACTCAACATCCGTCTCAACAGCTGCAGAGCCATTGCTGATTTCCTCTGAGGGAACCCGGAGCTTCTGAGATGGGGGCGGCATCGCCCGCAGGGCCTGCACCCCAGAGGGGGCACCACTGATGCCCTCATAAGCACCCTTCCCATCCTCTTTCTGGACCTGCCGCAGGAAGGAACACGGGGGCCCGAGCTGAGCGGCTTCCAGGGCTCCTTGTTGACTACTCCCACCTACTTCCTTCCAGCACAGAATGTGCTCATCAGGAAAACATGTCACAATGACTTGCTTGTTGTAATCCCCTCTTCTGACAAACCTAATGTTGATCAGAACTAACAGCTTAGAAAATGTGACTGAAGTTCAGACTCAGTTTTCAAACTAATACTTAGTCCATTTTCTTTTAATGTTCTGGGATGGTCATTAGAGAAATAGTTTTTCACTGTATAAACGTTACTGTATGTTTGAATATAACATGAACGCTAGTGAAAGTGAGGAGTCAGGCCAATCTGCTCATGACTTACCAGGTTCACCAGGTGTACTGCTGCCTAAGGTACAGGGCGGGGTAAGGTAGTTACAGTTGTGAGTACGCAAGACAGTTTATTCTTTTATGATTATTTATTAATTATTGCATTATTTTCCATATGAACAGCCGTAACCCTACTTTCCCCTACTCTGTTGTAAAAACGGCTTTACTACAGCAAGAATCACCGAAAACTTCAACCGAAGCCACAGACTGAACAGAGCAGACTACCTGCTTCCCTGGCCTAACACTACTTTCATTCTACAGACCTTGCAGCACTTCAATCATGAATCACATGAAATGCTCAATTGAGCTCATTTTTCATAAGGAATTTTTAAAAATGTTACATCCTTTGGGGAAGTTTATCTAAATAGGCATAAAAACAACACTTCATGTTTTACAATGACTGTGATATCTTTATAACAAAAAAGGGTGAAATTACTTGTAATGTTACTTTAATTAAGCATTAAATTTTTTTAAAATTAAAAATAAAAATATTCTCTACCATATCCTCCTAATTAATCATATAGAAAAAGAGGGACTATATTCTGATCCCACTTTAAGTAAAACGGTTGCACTTCACTCTAAGTGCTATATCTTGGGCACAGGAACTGAAGTTCAGGCAAAGCCTGGGTCCTGAGGAGCTCTAGTGAGGGAGAGTGATGGAATCCTATATATTAAAACCCTAATATGCAAATACACCGAATGGTGGAACGACCAGTCCCTATAACATGTAATGACCACCAGGGGGCAGACGCTTAATGCAAGAGCTGCCCCCTGGTGGTCAGTGCACTCTCACAGGGGGAGCACCGCTCAGCCAGAAGCCAGGTTCATGGCTGGCAAGCACAGCAGCAGTGGCGGGAGTGGGCCTAAGCCAGCAGTCGACATCCCCACAGAGGGGTCCTGGACTGCAAGAGGGCGCAGGCTGGGCTGAGAGACCTCTGCCCACCCCCCCACCCCCCCAGTGCATGAATGTTGTGCACTGCGCCTCGAGTAAAAGTATAAATGTTAGCACAGATAACTTGAATTAAATGTGATGGGAAAATAGGGTGTACAAACCTCTATGCAAATTAACTAGTACACATTTTTTTTTTTTAATCCTCACCCAAGGATATTTTTCCATTGATTTTTAGAGAGAGTGGAAGAAAGTGAAAGGCAGAGAGAAACATCAATGTGAAAGAAACATCAGTGGTTGCCTCCTGCACGAGCCCCAACCAGGGCCTGGGCCAGGGAGGAGCCTGCAACCAAGGTATGTGCCCTTGACCAGAAACGAACCCAGGACCTTGGTAAACAGGTGGAAGCTGGATCCACTGAGCCAAACCAGCTAGGGCCAGTACACATAATTTGAAGAGACACAAACCCTTAACTTAAAAGTAGGTAAGATATTGTGTTGAATGGTACTAATTAAACACTCTCTTTTTATATATATTTTTATTGATTTCAGAGAGGAAGGGAGAGGGAGAGATAGAATAGAGACAGAAACATCAATGATGAGAGAGAATCATTGATCAGCTGCCTTCTGCATGCCCCCCACTGGGGATGGAGCCTGAAATCTGGCCAGGTGCCCTTGACCAAAATCAAACCTGGAACCCTTCAGTCCACAGGCTGACACTCTACTCTATCTGCTGAGCCACACCACTTTGGTTGTGTGACTGGCAGGCGTTTGTTCATGTGTGCAATGCTGCTGTGTGCCCACATAGGTCACTTTCTGACCTTGTGTTATGGAGACTTTGTAATATACATCCAAGAAGGTATTGTATGGAGGAAACAACTAAACCTTACATGGTGCGTAATGCTTGAATCCAAGTCAGTCTCCACTATTAACTAAGTTACATAACCTCTCAGCCTACCTCATCTATAAAAAAAACGGATGATAGCCTCGGCTGGTGCTTTTTAGCGGTTAGAGCATCTGCCCGCATCCTGAACGGTGATGGGTTCATTTCCCAATCAAGAGCACATATCTGGGTTGTGGGTTCAATCCCCGACTCCAGTAGGGGCACATTGTGGGAGGCAACCAATTAATGTGTCTCTCTCACATCCATGTTTCTTGTTTTCTCTTTCCTTCTCTCTTTCCCACCTCCCTTCTTCCTTCCCTCCCTCCCTTTCTATGCTACCTAAATCAACAGGCCTGGCCAATGTGCTCAGTGGTTGAGTGACGACCTATGAACCAGGAGGTCACGGTTCAATTCCTGGTCAGGGCACATGCCAAGGCCACGGGCTTGATCCCTAGTAGGCGGCATGCAGGAGGCAGCCAATCAATGATCCTTTCTCATCATTGATGTTTCTATTCTCTCTCCTTTTCCCTTCTTCTCTAAAATCAATGAAAATGTATTTTTAGAAATAAATAGCCCTAGCTGGTTTGGCTCAGTGGATAGAGTGTCAGCCTGTGGACTGAAGGATCCTGGGTTCGTTCCTGCCAAGGGCATATGCCTGGGTTGTGGGCTCTAACCCCAGTAGAGGGCGTGCAGGAGGCAGCTGATCAATGATTCTCTGTCATCATTGATGTTTCTATCTCTCCCTCTCCCTTCCTCTCTGAAATCAATTAAAAAATAAATTTAAAAAGTAAAATAAGCCAAAACCAGTTTGGCTCAGTGGATAGAGCGTCGGCCTGCGGACTGAAAGGTCCCAGGTTCGATTCCGGTCAAGGGCATGTACCTGGGTTGCGGGCACATCCCCAGTAGGAGATGTGCAGGAGGCAGCTGATCGATGTTTCTCGCTCATCGATGTTTCTAACTCTCTATCTCTCTCCCTTCCTCTCTGTAAAAACTCAATAAAATATATTTAAAAAATAAAAAAATAAAAAGTAAAATAAATAAAACCATTATGTTTAAAAACTAAATAAACAAATAAAAAATAAAATAAATGTTTAAAAAAGAGAAGGAATGGGCTGATGGATGGACGGATGGACGGATGATATCACTAAAGGGCTACAGCAAGAAATAAGTCCGTTTGATGTAATTAAAATCATTCCCATCTCAATACCCTTCCCTTTCAGTAAATACATTGGTAACAAATATTTACAAAGCACTTACTATTGTGTAAGACCTCCAGACTGGACAATGCAGCAGATAAGCAGCCTCCAGCTGCGTCCCGAGAAGCTTACAATCTTAAGCAGCTCAGATAAGCACAGAAGAAATATGCATGCTGTATTTACACTTGGGATCTCCTATCACTCTGTACACACTTTTGTGGTCACTGACCACTGTAACAATCTCCTGTAGGATAAGGGTTTACACCAAGCACTCTGCTTGGGATTTAGTGACCAGGCAAACACAGGAAGACAGGCAAGAAGAAAGGGCATAAGAAGTCCAATGAAATACACTGATTCAGCCATGGCTGGGGAGCTCACTGGTTAGAGCACTGTCTGGATACACCAAGGTTTCAGGTTTAATCCTCGGTCAGAGCACATACAAGTAACAACCAAAGAATAAATAAGTGGAATAACAAACTGATGTTTCTCTCTCCTCTCCTTCCTCTCTCTCTCCAGAAATCAATCAATAAAAATGTTTTTAATATATGCTGATTCGTATGTTCTATCATTTGCATCTTACTTCCAAAATATAGGATGTTAATTAACTCAAGGTGCTTTTTTTGGTGGGGAGGCAGGTGGGTGGGAGCAGGTACTGAGTGTACAAAACAATGATTTGATTTATGTACTAGTATATACAGCAAAATGATTACCACAGTAAATTTAGTTGACATCCATCATCTCACAGAGAAGGATAGGTGTTAGTTCTTCCTTGAATATTTGGTAAATTTATCTGTGAAGCCATCCAATCCAGAATGTTGTTTGTTGGGAATGTTTTTTTATTACTGCTTCAATTTTGTTGGTTGTAATTGGTATGTTCAGGTTTTGTTTTTTCTCAATTCAATCTTGGAAGATTGTATGTTTCTAGGAATTTATTCATATCTTTCAGATTGTTCAATTTGTTGGTATATAATTTTAACAGTATTTTCTTATAATCCTTTGTATTTCTGTAGTGTTCATTATTTCTTCTTCGTTTTTTTTTTTTTTTCATTTATTTGGGTACTCTCTTTTTTTCTTGATGAGTCTGATTAAAGGTTTATCGATATTGTTTATCTTTTCATAGAACCAGTTCTTTGCTTCACTGATCTTTTGTATTGATTTTTTTTTTTTTACTCTATTTTGTTTATTTCTGCTCTGCTCTTTATTTTTTTACTTCTACTCACTTTGGACTTTTTTTGTTGTTCTTTTTCTAGTTCCTATAGATGTAAGGTTAGATTGCTTATTTAAGATTTTTCTTGTTTCTTGCGGTAGGCTAGTATTGCTATGAATTTGCCTCTTAGAACTGCTGTTGCTATGACTCATAGATTTGGGGTTGCTTTCTTTCACTTATATTTGTCTCAGTGTATCTTCTGATTTCCTTCTTCATCTCACTGTTAACTTATTCATTGTTTAGTAACATGTTATTTAGCCTCCATGTGTTTGTGTGTTTTTCAGGTGTGTGTTTTTTTTCCTAGTAATTGGTTTAGCTTTTCATACCACTGTATCAGAGAAAATACTTGTTATGATTTCAATCTTCTTAAATTTACTGAGACTTGTTTTGTGGACTAACAAGTGATCTATCGTAGAAAATGTTCCCTGTGGCCCTAACCGGTTTGGCTCAGTGGATAAAGCGTCGGCCTGTGGACTGAAGGGTCCTGGGTTCAATTCCAGTCAAGGGCATGTACCTTGGTTGCAGGCACATACCCAAGTAGGGAGTATGCAGGAGGCAGCTGATCGGTGTTTGTTTCTCTCTCATCGATGTTTCTAACTCTCTATCCCTCTTCCTTCCTCCCTGTAAAAAAAATCAATGAAATTTTTTTTTAAAAAAAAGAAAATGTTCCCTGTGCATATGAAGAGAAAGCATATTCTACTGCTCTCTAGGGTGAAATGCTCTAAAAATAACAATTAAATCCATCTGTTATAATGTGTCATTTGAGGCCACAATAATTCCTTTTGGACTTTCTGTCTGGAAGACCTGCCCACTGATGTCAAAGGGTGTTAAGTCCCCTACTATGACTATATTACAGTTGATCTCTCCCTTTATGTCCATCAATATTTCCTTTATGTATTTCAGTGTCCCTATGTTGCAGACAAAAATGTATACAAGGGTTATATACCCTTTTATTGGATTGATCCCTTTACCATATGAAATGTCCTTCTTTGTCTCTTACTACAGCCTTTCTTTTAAAGTCTATATTGTCTGATATAAGTATTGCTACCATAGCTTTTTTGTTTGTTTTTGTTTGCATGAAATCTTTCTACCCCTTGACTTTCAGTTTGTGTGCGTCTTTCATCTAAAGCAGTGGTTCTCAACCCTCCTAATGCCGTGACCCTTTCATACAGTTCCTCATGTTGTGGTGACCCCCAACCATAAAATTATTTTCGTTGCTACTTCATAACTGTACTGTTGCTACTGTTATAAATCGCAATGTAAATATCTGATATGCAGGATGTATTTAGGCGATCCCTGTGAAAGGGTTGTTAGACCCCCAAAGGGGTCGCGACCCACAGGTTGAGAACTGCTGGTCTAAAGTAAGTCTCTTGGAAACAGCATATATATGGGTTTTGCTTTAGCAATTCAGCTACTCTATGTCTTTTTTCTTTTCCTCACCAGAGGATATGCTTTTATTGATGAGAGAGAGAGAGCGAAACATCAATATGAGAGAAAAACATTGCACAGTTGATTCTCATACGCACCCCAACCGGGGATCAGATCAGGCCCACAATCTAGATATATGTCATTACAGGGACTCAAACCCACAACCTTTTGGTGTACAGGTCCAAGAAACTGAGCCACCCAGCCAGGGCTACCCTATGTCTTTTGATTGGAGCACTTAATCCAATTATATTTAAAATCGTTACTGGCTGCCCTAACTGGTTTGGCTCAGTGGATAAAGCGTCGGCCTGTGGACCGAGAGGTCCCGGGTTCGATTCCGGTCGAGGGCATGTACCTGGGTTGCGGGCACATCCCCAGTAGGGAGTGTGCAGGAGGCAGCTGATCGTTGTTTCTCATCGATGTTTCTAACTCTCTATCCCTCTCCCTTCCTCTCCGTAAAAAACCCATAAAATATATTTTAAAAAATAAAAGTAAAGTGATTACCGGCTTCTGGTCAAGTTTGCAGCATAAGCCGAAACCGGTTTGGCTCAGTGGATAGAGCGTCGGCCTGCGGACTGAAAGGTCCCAGGTTCGATTCCGGTCAAGGGCATGTACCTGGGTTGCGGGCATATCCCCGGTGGGAGATGTGCAGGAGGCAGCTGATCGGTGTTCCTCTTTCATCGATGTTTCTAACTCTCTCTCTCCCTTCCTCTCTGTAAAAAATCAATAAAATATATTTAAAAAAAAAAGTTTGCAGCATACATAGATAAAAAGAATAATTTACAGGGAATCAACAGTAGGGAAGATGAAGCCGAGAATCAAAACAGTGAAGGAGAAGAGAGAGTCAGAAATTGAAAACCTATTTTTAAAAATGCTGGGGGGGAAGGAGCTGGAGGAGTTCATTGGGGGGAAGGAGTGGATGTATGTAATACTTTCAACAATAAAGAATTATTTTTTGCCGAAACCGGTTTGTCTCAGTGGATAGAGCGTCGGCTTGCGGACTGACGGGTCCCAGGTTCGATTCCGGTCAAGGGCATGTACCTGGGTTGCGGGCACATCCCCAGTAGGAGGTGTGCAGGAGGCAGCTGATGGATGTTTCTTTCCCATCAATGTTTCTAACTCTCTATCTCTCTCCCTTCCTCTCTGTAAAAAATCAATAAAATATATTTTTAAAAAAAGAATTATTTTTTAAAAAATGACAGAAACTTCCCTAACCTGGTAAAGGAAAAAGACACACAAGTTCAGGAAGCACAGAGTCCCAAACAAAATGAACCTAAAGTGGACCATACCCAGACAAATCATAATTAAAATACAAAAGGTTAAAAGACAAAGAGTGAATCTTAAAAGCAGCAAGAGAAAACCAGTAAGTTATCCACAAGATTATTCTACCCAGCAAAGCTATTACTTAAAATTGAAGGAGAAATAAAGAGCTTCCTGGACAAGAAAAAGATAAAGGAGTTCATCACTGCCAAACCAGTGTTACATAAAATATGAGTCTTCTCTAAGAAGAAAAATCAGCCCTAACCGGTTTGGCTCAGTGGATAGAGCGTCGGCCTGCGGACTGAAAGGTCCCAGGTTCGATTCCGGTCAAGGACATGTACCTTGGCTGCAGGCACATCCCCAGTGGGGGGTGTGCAGGAGGCAGCCGATCAATATTTCTCTCTCATCGATGTTTCTAACTCTCTATCCCTCCCCCTTCCTCTGTAAAAAAAATCAATAAAATATATATATATTTTTTTAAATATATATTTTATTGATTTTTCACAGAGAGGAAGGGAGAGAGATAGAGAGCTAGAAACATCGATGAGAGAGAAACATCGATCAGCTGCCTCCTGCACATCTCCTACTGGGGATGTGCCCGCCACCCAGGTACATGCCCTTGACCGGAATCGAACCCGGGACCCTTCAGTCCGCAGGCCGACGCTCTATCCACTGAGCCAAACCGGTTTCGGCTAAAATATATTTTTTTAAAAAAAGAACAATCAAATATATGAACAATAAGATGACCATATATTATATATATATATATATACACATACACACATATATATACATGCACACACACATACACACACACACACACACAATTGAATCTAAAAAAAACAAATGAACAAACAGAACAGTCAGAGAACATTTTGATGATTGGGAGGGAGTTTGGGGGTTGGGTGAAAAAGGTAAAGGGATTAAGAAGTGCAAATAGATAGTTACAGAATAGTTACAGGACTGTTAAAGAACAGCATAGGGAATATAGTCAATAATATCGTAATAACTATGTATGGTGTCAGATGGGTACAAGATTTATCAGGATGATCATTTAGTAACTTATAGAATGTCTAATCACTAGGGTGTACACCTGAAAACAATATAATACAGAGGTGAGCAAAAGTAGATTTATAGTTGTGAGTAAATAAAACAGAATTTACTCTTATATTAATACTGGTGCCCTGGTGCACAGATTCATGCACATTGAAAGGAAATTAATTAGAAGGTGGCCGGCAGGGTGGGACTGGGTGAGACGGGCTGGACACGCCCTGCAGCCAACCTCCCACAGTCCCTCCCTGGCCAGCTGCACCTGGGGCAGTGCCATGGTTCAAAGGGCGTCTGCAGAGTGAGCGGGGCCCCTCCAGCAGGTGGGGTCCCTCAGCTTGACCTGCGGGGATTGGGCCTAACCCGGCTCTCCAATATCCCCCAAGGGGTCCCAGATTGCAAGAGGGCAGCTCTTGGGTGACACACCCTGGAATTGGGCTCCCTCCTCTCTGGCTCCAGGGTACGTCACCCAAGAACCACCACTGCCAAGTCACCACAGCTCAGCAGCTCCTGCGTTGAGCGTCTGCCCCCTGGTGGTCAGTGCACATCATAGCTACCAGTCGGACAGTCAGACGGTCGCTTAGCCTTTTATATAGATTTCTTAGTCGTTGTATTATTTATGCGTACTATAACTGCAAACCTATTGTTGCCAACTCCTGTATTGTATATCAACTGTAATTCAAAAATTATGATTTAAATAAATTTATTTAGCACTAGCCGGTTTGGCTCAGTGGATAGAGCGTCAGCCTGCAGACTCAAGGGTCCCGGGTTCAATTCCGGTCAAGGGCATGTACCTTGGTTGCGGGCACATCCCCAGTAGCGGGTGTGCAGGAGGCAGCTGATCGCTGCTTCTCTCTCATCGATGTTTCTAACTCTCTATCCCTCTCCTTTCCTCTCTGTAAAAAATCAATAAAATATATTAAAAATAAATAAATAAATTTATGTGTATGTATTTACTGCCACTTCATTATTCATATTTATGTTCCTCTTTTTTTCTTTCTTCTTAAAAAAGTCCTTTTAACATTTCTTATAAATACTGTTTTGGTGGTGATGAATTACTTTGGCCATTTTTTGTCTGGGAAGCCCTTTACTTTTTCAATTCAAATGATAGCCTTGCTGAGCAGAGTAATCTGGATGTAAATCTTTAATTTTCATCACTGAATATTTCAGCCCAATCTTCTGGCAGGCAGAGTTTCTGTTGAGAAATTGGCTGACAATCTTAGGAGAGCTTATAGGTAACTATCTTTCTCTTGCTGCTTTTAAGATTCTGTCTTTATCATTTTTTTTTAATCCTCATCCAAGGATATTTTTCCATTAATTTACGGAGAATGGAAGAGAGAGGGCAAAACAGAGAAAAACATCAATGTGAGAGAAACACACTGATTGGTTGCCTCCTGCAGGAGTCCTGGCCAGGGCCAGGGCCGGGGCCGGGGAGGAGCCTGCAACCAAGGTACATGCCCTTGATTTGGAATTGAACCTGGGACTCTTTGGTCCCTAGGTCGATGCTCTATCCACTGAGCCAAACTAGCTAAGGCTCCGTCTTTATCTTTAATTGCTATTTTAATTATGATGTGTTTTAGGGTGAGCCTCTTTGAGTTCATCTTGTTTGAGACTCTGCACTTCCTTGATTTGTGTGTCTTTTGCAACCTTCATCAGGTTGCAAAGTTTTCAGTCATTATTTCTTCAAATAGATTATCAATCCCTTGCTCTCTCTCTTCTCCTTCTGGTATCCGTATGATGGGGATGTTGTTGCATTTCATGTTGTCCCAGAGGTCCCTTAAATGTTCCTCATTTTTTAAAAAAAATTATTTTTTCTTTTTGCTATTCTAATTGGATATTTTCTGCTACCTTATCTTCCAAATCACTGATTTGATCCTCTGCTTCATCTAATCTGCCTTTGAGTCCTTCAAGTGTATTTTTAATCCTCACCTTAGGATATGTTTGATTTGAAAGAGGGAGAGGGATGGAGGGAGGGAGGGAAAGAGGGAGGGAGGGAGGAACATTGATGTGATAAACATTGATTGGTTGCCTCCTGTACGCACCCTGACCAGGGATCAAACCCACAAACCTTTTGAGCTCGGCGTGTCAGCATTTTGTAAAACCCTAACTTAACTCTGGTGCCGTGTCACATATAGAAATTTTTTGATATTTGCAACCATAGTAAAACAAAGATTTATATTTTTGGTATTTATTTTATATTTAAACGTCATTTAACAAAGAAAAATCAACCAAAAAAATGAGTTCGCGTGTCACCTCTGACATGCGTCATAGGTTCGCCATCACTGACCTAGGTATATGCCTTGATCAGGAATCAAATCTGCAGCCTTTTTTGGTGTATAGGACAACACTCCTATAAACTGAGCCACCCAGCCAGGGCTTTCTAGTGTATTCTCCATTTCAGGTATTGTATTCTTCATTTCTGACTGGTCCTTTTTTATGCTTAGTATCTCTTGCATTAAGTTCTTACTGAGTTCATCCACTCTTCCCCTAAGTTCCTTGGGCATCCTTATAGCCATTGTTTTGAACTCTAGATCTGGTAGATTCTTTTTCTGGAGGTTTCTCCTGTTTTTTCATTTGGAGCATGCATGCTTCTTTGTCTCCCCATTTTGGCTGTCTCTGTGTATTTATTTCTGTGTATCAGGTCAATCTGCTCTGTGTTCCAGTCTTGGTAGGGTGGCCTTATGTAGCACGTATCGTGTGGGGCTCAGTGGTACAGTCTCCCTGATCACTTATGCTGGGTGCTCCAGAAGTGTGGGTTATGTGCGCCCTCCTATTGTAGTTGTCTTGATTGCTGTTTGACCTCGCGTGGATGGGGCTGGCCTTCAGCCTGGCTGACTATGAGGCTTGGCCCCGACCACAGTGTATAAGTTGCTGTGCAAGAGCTAACCATACAAAGCAAAATCCACCCCGTAGGATCTGGTGCCTGTCAAAACCTCCCTTTGGGTGTGTGGCCTGTGGAGCTAACCGCCTCCCTATACGGGTTTTTTTTTTAACTTCAGTTTCAAGCAATGTGATTTGGTTTGATTGTTTTACTTATTCAATTAATTAAATGATGCACATCATGATAATGAAAACATTTTAGAGATGTCTTCCCATCACTCACCCAGGAGACGCAGGCTTGGGAGTTTTCGAAATCTGGAGCTGGAAACACTTTTTTTGAACTCATGCTTTAAGGGGAAGCATTTTCCAATAAATTACATCCCATTTTTTAAAAAAAAAATCAACACCTTAATGTTTTAATGATATAATCTTATTTAAAATAAAAACATAGTATACACCTAAAATTCTGCCAGCATAATGCTCTACCTCAGAAGTGGGTACACTACAGCCTACAGCTGTTTGTACACCTGCAAGCTAAGAATGGCTTTTACGTTTTTAAAAAATATATTTTTATTGATTTCAGAAAGGGAGAGAGAGAGAGACATCAATGATGAGAGAGAATCACTGATCAGCTGCCCCTGCACGCTCCATACTGGGGATCGAGCCTGCAACCCAGGCACATGCCCTTGATCGAAATCAAACCCGGGACCTTCAGTCCACAGACCAACACTCTATCCACTAAGCCAAACCGGCTAGGGTGGCTTTTACATTTAAAAGTGTTGTAAAAACACCAACCAAGAATATGGGACTGAGTATGTGGACAGCAATGCCTAAAATATTTACTATTTATCCCCTGACGGAAAGGTTTGCCACCTCCTGCTCTACTTCATAATGGAACTTTGAGTGTCTCACTAAACCAATACCTTCATACTTCTAAATCTACACTTAAGGAAAGTTATATGATTTCTCTCTCCATTCCCCTGTCCAGTAGTTTCTTTACTAGCCACTCTCTTCACATACAAGTGTTTACACAAGCATTACACAATATTCTGGGTTGGTTAACACACACACACACACACTAGGGGCTGAGCATGTCTTTTGTTTAATAACAAGCATTGCAGCACAAGTATTTTTCCAACCAGTTTAAGTCCCACATGGTTTAATAAACTGAGCCTATGAATGAATTAGTGAATTGGGCCTATGTTGCCCAGAACATATGACTTATGCCAACATCTCCATCTGCATACATCCAATATTCCAAGAGGGCAGGAGACTAAAGATTTTCAGTGCTAAATCAATAAACTAATTAACAATAGGCTGGAATAATATTCATCTCACTGCAATGACAAAGAAAAAACATGTATGAGATGGTGACAGAACTAAATTCAATAAATGTGTGAAACCTATGGATTTGAAGTTCTTCACCACTTAGACCACCTGAAGTCACATTTAAGACTTCCAACAATAAATATAGTGAAAAAAGAGAACATCTGTGCTCAAAATGTCAGAAGTCAAAGAGACTATGTGACCTAACAGCACTGCAGAAACATTCAGAAAATCTGGACATAGTATGAACCTTTCCTACATCAGAAAGAACAAAGTTTTCATTTCAGCACAACCAGTAATATGTGATATAGAGCTCAAAGAGGACTACAAAACACCTTCCGAGACAAGCAGCACGAGAGTAAAATACCTCTCCCTACACTAAAGGGGAAAAGCTAGAGGCCTCCTCTCCTTGAAACTGTCAACACCTAAAAATCACCTTCACTCAAAACTCTGGGTCCTCCTTATTCTTCCCAAATAATTAAACATTCTGCAGAAGAAATAAAAATTCAACACACATGCTTTAAATAGATGAAGCGGGAAGACTTAAGAAGGGATCTTATTTGGACTACCTTACAGAGATTCAAAAGTTTGATTGAAGTTTATTTTTTGGAAGAGGTCTCAAATCAATACAATTTTGATACATTGCATACACATCTTATATGAGAGACTAATTAGAAATGTAAACATTTTTGTATACCAGAAGAACCATTTTAGTCTTAACTGCAAATTCCTAAAATGCAAACCTACAAACTTCAGATTTTGAGTACATTCATGTTTTTACATATATATGTATTTTTTTTATTATTATTACTAGAGGCCTGGTGCACAAAATTCATGCACTGGCGGGGGGAGGGGGGATTCCTCAGCCCAACCTGCACCCTCTCACAGTCCGGGAGCCCTCAGGGGATGTCCGACTAAGCCAGCAGTCGGACATCCTTAGCGTTGCCACAGAGGCAAGAGAGGCTCCCGCCACTGTGCTCGCCAGCCATCAGCCCGGCTTCTGGATGAGCGGCACTCCCTCTGTGGGAGCGTACTGACTACCAGGGAGCAGCTCTTGCATTGAGCATCTACCCCCTCGTGGTCAGTGTGCGTCATAGCGACCGGTCGTTCCGCCATCAGGCCAAAACTGGCTCTCCAACATCCCCTTAGGGCAGCCGTGGGCAAAATACGACCCACGGGCCGGATATGGCCCGTTTGAAATGAATAAAACTAAAAAAAAAAAAAAAAAAAAAAAAAGACCGTACCCTTTTATGTAATGATGTTTACTTTGAATTTATATTAGTTCACACAAACACTCCATCCATGCTTTTGTTCCGGCCCTCCGGTCCAGTTTAAGAACCCATTGTGGTCCTCAAGTCAAAAAGTTTGCCCACCCCTGCCTTAGGGGGTCCCCACCGACGCACAATCGGGGCTGGGGAGGGATGCGGGAGATTGGCCAGCCAGTGAGGGACCGCAGGAGGGCTCCAGGGCATGTCCGGCCCATCTAGCTCAATCCCAATCTGCTGGACCCCAGCAGTAAGCTAACCTACCAGTTGGAGCGTCTGCCTCCTGGTGGTCAGTGCACATCATAGCAAGCGGTTGAGTGGCCTTAGCATATCATTAGCATATTACACTTTGATTGGTTGAACAGCTGACCAACCAACCAGACACTTAGCATATTAGGCTTTTATTATATAGGATTATTGACTTCAAAGAGGAATAGAGAGGTATAGAGAGATAAAAACATCTATGATGAGAGAGAATCATTGATCAGTTGCCTCCTACACACCCCTACTGGGGATCAAGCTCACAACCCAGGCATGTGCCCTTGACTGGAATCAAACCTGGGACCCTTCAGTCCACAGACCGATGCTCTATCCACTGAGCCAAACCAGCTAGGGCTCATAATCATTGTTATTAGTGGTTTCTAATCCAAAACAATACAACAAATATTTTTCAGAAGAGAAATCTTGGACCATAGAATAACCAATTTTACTACGGAAATAACACCATTCTCTTACAATGTGCCAGATCCTTCTAATCACTTCTCACTTACAGTATAAATTTCACAGAAACAAGTTATTAATCATGTGAAAGAGATCAAGGAACTATTGTATTGAATTCTCTGGAACAAATTGTTAGACTGCTTCAAAAAACTCTTCAGTACTTGGAACTAACTACTATATTTCGTTATATAGGCACGACTTCCAGGAAGTATAGTTCTCCCAAAGGCCAAACTTAAAGTGGCTAATATAATGGTGTTATTTTTCAAACTTCCTAAAAAAAATTTTTAGCCCTAGCTGGTGTGGCTCAGTTGATAGAGCATCGGCCTGTGGACTGAAGGGCCCCAGGTTCGATTCCAGCCAAGGGCACATACATGTCCCGGTAGTGGGTTCCATCCCCAGTCGGAGAAGTGCAGGAGGCAGCGATCCATGATTCTCTCTCATCACGGGTGTTTCTCTCTCTCTCCCCCTTCCTCTCTGAAATCAATAAAAATATATTTTAAAAAATTTCCAGCAGGTAATCAAAGCAGCCCACGGAGCAGGGCAGCCAGGTGCTGCCGTGAGGAGACAAGTCCGTTACACAAAGCAGAACCCAGCCGGGCGGGTGAGAGAGGAAGTTGGGCAGCGGTGCCTGCAGCTCAGCAGCTCCGCCGCGCACCTTCCCGACACCCGCTCCGCGGGAACCCGCAGTCTCTCCGCGCACATCTGTGCCCCGCGGGCGGCCGCCGGGCTGTGAGGAAAAAACTTGCGCCGGCGCGGGCAGGGGAGGCCAGTGAGGCACCCCAATTCCTTCCATCTGGGTGTTACGGCTGAAGGAGAAAGAAAACTAAACGGCAACCGAGGCAGCGTGCCTGCGGGGGGTCCCGCCCGGGCCCCTCCGGCGCAGCGGCTCCAGGAGTCCGTTCCGGCACCGGCCGCCGGCCGGGCCGCCGAGCACTTCTCACCCCGCCCCCAGCCCCGGCCGGGCCGCGACCCACAGCCCTGCGCCCTGCGCCCTGCGCGGCGCCCCAAGCCCGCACCCCCACCGCACTTCCGCCCCGCGGCTCCCCGCCAACCTGCACCCCAGGCCCTTTGTCTCGCCACACGCACCACCTCCACGTCCCCCACCCGCAGCTGCCGCGGCCCTTCCCCCCCGCCCCCGGCTCCCCGCCCCGCGACCCCCGCCTCCAGCCCGGCACCCCGGCTCTGCGCCGCCCGGCCTCGCCTGACACGTCCCCTCCCCCCGCTTCCCGTCTCCTCGGCGCCCGCCGCGGCCCACGCCCACGCCCCCCGCCCGCGGCCGCAGGCCCGCACCTTGTCCATGAGCTTCCAGCACTTCTCCACCATCTTCTTGTCCACGGCGCCCGGCGGGTGGGGGCCGAGGTGGTGGTGGTGGTGCGGCTGGAAGGCGTCCTTCATGAGCCCGATCAGGCCGCCCGCGCCCGAGCCCCCGGAGCCGCCGCCGCCCCCGGGCCCCGCGTTCTTCTTCACGTTACCGGCCATGGCCGCGGGCGCGGGGCGCGAGGGCGCTGGGGCCGGGCCGCCGGCTCCGCAGGGTGGCGAGCCGGGCGCGGGAGGGAGTGCGGGGCCTCGCCCAGCCGCCGGCGTCGGCGCAGGGAGGGCGGCGCTGGGAGGGGCGGTGTCGGGGCCGAGGGGTCCGCGGAGCTCGGAGATCGGGCGTCCCCGTCCCCACGGGCCAGCGACCCCACGCCGCCCGCTCGCGGCCGGCAGCCAAGCTGAGCGCCGTCTCCACCTCCTCCCTCCTCCCTCCTCCTCGCCCGGCGGCCCGCGGGCGGGGCGCGGGAGCGGCCGGCGGGGCGGGGCCGGGCGGCGAGGGGCGGGGCCGGGCGGCGAGGGGCGGGGCCTGGTCCGAGTCTGCGCACTGGACTGGGCCGGGCCGCGCGGGTCCTCGCGGGCGGCAGGTCGGGCGCGGCGCGAGTGGGTCCTGGGGGCTGGAACCTGGGTCGCGGAGGAAGAACCCGAAGGTCAAGTCTGGAGCGGCGGCCGCCAGAGGAGGGAGGGCGGGTTCCGCGGTGGAAGGAAGGGAAGGATCCCCACGCCACGCGGGTGGCGGTACGTCTACACTCACCCTCTGCGGCCGCGGACGCGACTGAGAGCGCGGATCCTGGGAACGGATCGGACCCCAGGGAAAGGCTGAGACAGCGCGCCGTGAGCTGCTCTCCCCGCGCGCCCTTTGACCTCTGAGCACAAGACACTTCCCCCTTTGGGCTTCTGAACCCAGTTCCTTCGCTGGGAACTGAGCACGTACGCAAGATCCCCTGCTCAGCGCCCCGCACCGCGGCCGCCGGGCCAGGCCTGACCACAGCCTGCGGAGCTGAGTGCGGCGAGGAGTCCTCTGCAGCTCCCCCTCACTTCCCCTTTTCTAACCTAAGAGTTCCGTTGGAAGAACTTTGAAAAAAGGAACTTCCCTCCCAAAGAAGGAAGTGCCCTGCCCTAATTTGCTAATTCTGAGCCTCCTCTTGGGGAACTTGCAGACACTGGTGTGTCAATAGGGACTCAGTTCCACCTTAGCGCGCCCGCCTGGCTCTTCCACAAAACCCTCGCCGCCAATTAGGGAAGTCAGCTGACAAGCACGCCTGCATTTACGGGAAACAGCTCTCGCTCAAGACCCTCAGCCAGACCTGGCGCTGCAGTTCAAAGGCCTTTATGGAAGGCGGCGGATGAATCCAGAGTCATTTCCTCCAGCGGAATTTCCTTGATTAGTTCCTATCTAGAAAGTGGGGACACTCCCAAGGGAGAATCTAGGCCAGTGGTCCGCGAACGCAGCTCTCGAGGCACATGCGGCTCTTTGGCCCCTTGAGTGTGGCTCTTCCACAAAACACCACGTGTGGTATTTTAAATAGGAGGGAAGCTTTTCTCAACAGGCTTCAGGAATTCAGAAACAGCAAATCGACGACGTTAGCCTTTGTTAAAAAACCTCTCAATGCTACTGTAACAATTAAATTTTTCTCCCTTTAATATTGACATTGGCAACTTTGAAATGCAATTGCTGGATTTAAAAAACAAAGAACTGTAGAGCTCGAAATTTGAACGTCTTTGTGCTGATATAGAAATATTGGAGAAAAACAAATGTGAACTTAGTTCACAGCACAAGTGGTCTGCTTTGAAAGACCTGGAGAAGGAAGAGATGTTGATTTTTAACACCTGGAATAGTATTCCTGACTCATATAATCAACTGAAAAAACTAGCATTTGCCGTTCTTATTTGGGTCTACATATTTATGCGAACAATCATTTTCAAGCATGAACCTTATCAAGAGTAAATTGAGAAGTCGTCTTATTGATGAGAACCTGGAATCGTGCCTAAAATTAAAAATAACAACATACAAACCTGACTTACCCAAACTTTCCAAGAAGATGCAAGGCCATTGTTCACATTAGTGTTTGTCAGTCATTGTCATGATTTAATTTTATGGATATTGTAAGGTAATTTGTAAGGAATTTATCAATAAATAATATCGTTATTAAGTGTGATAGCAAGTTTTATTCAACGTACCTGAAAGGACAGTGCAGGACGAATGGCTGTGTCCTTAACCCCTCTTTCAAGAAAGAGCCGCAGGGTGTATCAGTTACTCAGCCTGCCCTTATCTCGGCCAATGGGAAAGCGGGGGAAACTAGCCCAAGGCCAAAAGTATGCTGGCCACTCCCCTGTCTTTGTGTAACCAGACCCTAGCTGCACCCTGCCCCAACCCTCGACCCCGAGCCCTATAAATTCTTTGTTCTCTTGGGATTCGGGGCTCTCTCTTGCACCCAGTAATGGAGACAAGGGGGGGACCAAGCGAGCTTGTATAGGAGACCCTCTGCTTTTGCATCGGACTGGCTGGTTCCCTGGTGTGGTGTCCTTGGGGATCTTGAAATCTGGGCATAACATTTTGGGGGCTCGCCGGGATCCCCAGCACCATTGAGGGACCCCCCCCAGTCCGGAGGGCCCGCCTGACTGACCGCGGTAGGTGTTTGTATGTCATTGTATGTTTTATATCTGTCCGGTGTGAGCTCACGTCTGAAATCTGTAATCGTAATAGCCCACATGGCCTAAGGTGGACGCACTGGGGGGGCCACGGGCGGGAGGAGCCGAGGGACGCCTCGATCCTCCGTCTGAAGGGGTATCGCTTTGCTTCCGCGGAGTCGGAAGGTCTGTAGGAAGCCCCTTAATCTGAGACAGGCAGGAGGAGTCGGGGGGCGCCCCGATCCTCCATCTGAAGAGGGGAAATTTTGCTTCCGCGGAGTTGGAAGTTCTGTAGGAACCCCTCAATCTGAGAAAAGGCAGGTCGCTCCTGCTGGTTGGCGCGCAGCCAACGTCTGGCTTTGGGTTTGTTTTGTTTTTTGTCTTTGTTTTTTGCTTCCATGGAGTTGGAAGGCTGTATTTCTTTGGGCCCTTTAGTTGTTTGTGTTTCCGTTTTATTTTGTGGACTTGCTGGATTAATAATTTCAAGGAGATTGGGGGAGGCTTTAGAGCTCCCTCAGGAATGGGGAAGTTGTTAGGAGTTGAATGGATTGTTTAAACTCTGAATGAATGTCTGATGAAAGTGTATGAATGTGGAGGGAGGGGGGACTGCTCTCACCCCTCCTTTGTGTGGCAGTCGGCGGCTGCCTGAGTGAGGGTCTGTGGAAACAGGTCACCCCCTCCCCAGGTAAATGCGTCTGGGATTTCTGTGCACATGTAGGGAGAAAAGCTGGCTTAAAATTAATGTGCGCACCGTCCGATTTTGGATAGGGTTTTAAGCTAGCGTCTCCTTTCAAAAGTGCAGGATAAATCCCAAGACTAATCCATAATAAAGAACAGTTTTTCCAAAGGGGAAAAAAAAACAAAAAACTGGTCCTTTGTTAATTAAGAAAGCTTTTCTTAATGGAGGGAGGAGATAGTCACCTCCTGCCTGCAGCAAAATCTTAAAGAATGTGGTCAATTTACATCTGAAAAGACCAGGGAGGCCAAAAACCTGTCTTGCAAGGCTCGAATGTGGTTCTCCAGAGCCGCTTGAAAGTAAAAAGTAATTTGCCTCATGAAAAATCTAGAAGACAGAATTAAATCTGTTGGTTAAGTATTGAGAAATGAAATCTAGAAAACACTGCTTTCCTTAAACTAAGGACAATTAAAGGTTATGTCAAAGTCTTTCAGGTAGAAACTGTGGTTTCATACTGATCTTAAAGGGCTCCAGTTACCTTGCCAACTCAGTATTTGGGAGACCCAGGATATGCCTAAGTTTAACCTAGGTTCTAGATAATGTGTTTACTTAAATATGTATCTTTGTTGTTTAAAATTGTTTAACTAGTGCTAATCACCTAAAAATTAAGGCTAAAAGTTCTAGCTACCTGGAAAGCATGGCCTTGGTGTGATAGGAGGAAAAAAGAAATGTTAAATGGATGGTAGACCAGTGAGCTGGGACTGGTCACTAATGGTGGATTGTGAGAAGGGCTGGTTGTGGCCTAACTTCTCCTTCCTTGGTACCCCTGAAACGTCAGAGGGTACTTCTGGCCTTGGTTTTCCAATGTGTTTAATCTGTCAATTTTGTTGTTTCGCCGAAATCCTCTTGAGTGACATTGAATGATTCTTTCCTTCCTCTTTAACTTTGGGGGACTGTGTGAATGGATTAATAGCTTCTAGATGGTATTCACCATCTCTGAGACTTCCAGAGAGAAGTCAAAACTCAGACTGGCTACACAACTGAAACTGATTTGTTGGTATTTTGTGGTATAAATGTGGACCGTTTCTATCTGGATGAGACATAGGTCAAAAGTCCTGTCCTAGGATGTGAGAAAGGGAGGCCTCCACATCTGTTCCTGTCTGCTCAAGATCCCAAGACTGTAAAGGTAGACGGCGTCGCGACCTGGATCCATCACACTCACGTCCGGTCAGCGGATCCATCCATGACCCAGAAAGACTTCATCACCAAATGGAGCATCGATCGAGATCAACGCAACCCGCTCAAGCTCAAGCTACGGCGTGCTCGACCTGCCTGATGCCGGTAACATGACTCGCGATCGCTCCTGTCACCAGGAGCCCCCACAATACTGTGTAATACACCTAGATAATGCCTGCATCTTCATGGACATGGCTCCAAAAAGACAAGGACCATTTATAGAATCACATGTTTAGTAGAATATTTGGCTACCTGAAGCGGCCATGATGCCAATATTATGTTTCATTGTATTGATATGTTATATTAACCTTTGATTCCTTTGCAGGTTTGAATGTATGTTGGCTGTCCTGGAAGGGAGCTGTGTGGGGTGACCCCCAAAAGTAAAGGGTGCCTAGCTGCCAAGGGGGCAGGTGCCCAACTGGGCAGGGAAGGGTGCCCATCAGGTTTTGGTCTCTATTGAGAGACAGCTAACAGTTGACAGCCTGTAATACTGTCTTGCAGGCCTGCGTGACCATGCCCATGTCAGGGGTAGTAAAGCTGGAAAAAGCCTGTTTAGACTAGAAAGTCTGAGGCATGGTTATGCATAGAAAGAAGGTTTTATACCAACAATTACTGTTTTGTTTTAAATCCATGAAAAGAAATTAGCAAGGAAAGTCAGAAAATCTTAGAGTAAATCAGTATGTTTTTCTCCTTATGTAATTCCTCCAAAATCTGGCAATGCTAAGTAAGTACATTTCTTTGCATAGATTCAGTAAGACTGGTTCCTAATAGTGGTTTTATTAACGGAAAACTTTGACTGGAGTATCATGTTTTGAAGAGCCCTATCTGAGCTCTAAAGACTTGAAGCCACTAAGAATGCCACGAAGAAAGCCTGGTATCCTGCTTGGGAGCCCTGAAGATGGCTGGCGCTGTAGCGTCAGGCCCATGCCCTACCATCACTGGCGGTTGGTAAGAGTAAAAGGGGAGCCGTAAAGATGACTCTGCATCCCTGCGGAACCCCCACACACTCTGGGCCGCAACGAGTAGGAGGGCTACTGAGATGGGCCTTAAAGCCTGGAGCGTGGGCTCAGGTGGAGTTGCTACAGGTGAGGGATTCACCTAACTCAGCAGATACTGCAGGCAGGCCTGATGGCATCTGGATGGCTTGGCTTCCTGGCCCTACGGGGCACATTAAGGTTCAACCATGAAATTCCAGCAAAGATAGTCAGTTACCATTCTTGTTGTGTTTATGCAAACATCAGGACAGTAGATAAATTAATCTTGATTTGGCTTTTTAATAGCCATGGAGGAATTTTAAGAAGAAAAATCCTATTTCAATAGATAGAAATAGTTCAGTTGATAGTTCTGTGTGCCCAGTACGGGCCTCTAGCAACGGTGAAATAGAAATGCAGTCCGTCTCATGATTGAGCCGGAAGTTCCAAGACAAGGGGGGAATGAAAGGACAGTGCAGGACGAATGGCTGTGTCCTTAACCCCTCTTTCAAGAAAGAGCCGCAGGGTGTATCAGTTACTCAGCCTGCCCTTATCTCGGCCAATGGGAAAGCGGGGGAAACTAGCCCAAGGCCAAAAGTATGCTGGCCACTCCCCTGTCTTTGTGTAACCAGACCCTAGCTGCACCCTGCCCCAACCCTCGACCCCGAGCCCTATAAATTCTTTGTTCTCTTGGGATTCGGGGCTCTCTCTTGCACCCAGTAATGGAGACAAGGGGGGGACCAAGCGAGCTTGTATAGGAGACCCTCTGCTTTTGCATCGGACTGGCTGGTTCCCTGGTGTGGTGTCCTTGGGGATCTTGAAATCTGGGCATAACAGTACCTATAGTTTAACTAAGACTTAAAACTTTAAGTAAAATTTACTAAGTTAATTTTAGGGAACGTTGTGGAGTGAAAGAAGATGTAGTGTTGAGGACGGAGAAAGGTATGTTGAGATGGTTTGGACATATAGAGAGGATGAACGAAAGGAGATAGATGAAACAAGTATACAAGACGTGTGTGGATGGGAGAGTTGGAAGGGGTCGACCTCAATCAGATTAGGAGCACCCTAATTAAGTTAATAACAATGTACCTACCTATATAGTTTAAGTTTAAAAAATTTGGCTCTCAAAAGAAATTTCAGCTGAAACCGGTTTGGCTCAGTGGATAGAGCGTCGGCCTGCGGACTGAAGGGTCCCAGGTTCGATTCCGGTCAAGGGCATGTACCTGGGTTGCGGGCACATCCCCAGTAGGGAGTGTGCAGGAGGCAGCTGATCGATGTTTCTCTCTCATCGATGTTTCTAACTCTCTATCCCTCTACCTTCCTCTCTGTAAAAAATCAATAAAATATATATTAAAAAAAAAAAAGAAATTTCAGTCATTGTACTGTTGATATTTGGCTCTGTTGACTAATGAGTTTTCTGACTACTGGACTAGGCAAAGCTCTGAGATAACGGGCAAAACTTAGCATCCCTAGTGCCACCCCTTGTGCCAGGCCCTCCTTCTCTCCCCTGGTCTATTGATATCTTTTCCACACTGGTTGTCCTGCTGTCTCCAATCCATCCTGTCACCAGACAGGTCTTCTAAATATGGTTCTGACAGCATCACAAACACAAAAAAAACAACGTTAAATGCTCCCCATTCCTCCTGAATGAAGTTAAGAGCCATGGTCTAACTCCAAATTACCTGGCGGTTTTACACTATTCCTATACATGGATCCTGTGCTGAGTGACTCACCAAGTCACAAAATACCACAGTTCTTTTCTTCTTTTCATAACCGTTACTCAGAGTGCTAGAGGCACCTCTCACCGACACCAGAGAGGTGTTCCTGGACAGCCCCCTGAGTCCGTGGAGAGGGTGTCCCCAGCCTCGATCCTTCCCATATAAATGAATTTATACCAGAGACCCTGACTGCATTTTGGAAAGCCAATTTATTACAGCAGTTAGAGCATGCCCCTTATTGAAAAAGCAAAGCAAGCAAACCTATACATCTTATGCAGCCCAGACAGGCTCTCAGCTCATCTGAAGAGCAGGCTGGGTGGGGTCTGAGGCGTTATATACCCTCCTGTCTGTAGGCTTCAACATTCCTTTGCTGGATACATATTTTGGTGCAGCTGAATTCTCAAGGCCCCTGTTTGCCTTGCTGTGGCCTTCCCAGAATTCCTGAGAAGCACCGCATTTCCCTGGCCCGGCCTTGGAACGGCTGGCTTCTCTGCTCAGGAAGTAAAGCTGCCCTTTGCCCGGTTCCCTTCTGCCCCACCCACCTCTCCCCCCCCCGCGCCCCCAACCTCTCCTTACGGAGGTGTTTAGCCATTTGCTCTGTGTCCTTGGCTGGGAAGATAATGGCTTGGTAGTTATAGGCTGGCTGCAAATTGCCCACAGGTTTTGGCCTTGTTTTAACTTTCCTGTCTCCATGCCCCTAGTCCTCCTGCCTGCAATCCTGTAACACCTCTAAAGTGTGCTGCTAAAGTCAAATCCATTCTTCAAAAATCACTCCAAACAGTGTCCTTACCAGACACTCCAGCAAGAAACAATCCTTCCCTCTGTTAACGTAAAAGAACATTGAAGCCTGTGAAGAATTCTGGTGAGTTTATTTGAACCAAACTGCCCGCAGTTGCCAGGAAGCAAAGTGAACGTGTTGGGATCATGCTCCGGAGAATGGCGGGCTTACCTTGTTTTTGTAAATGACCATCAGAGGAGGAGGTGTGAGTGGGTGACATGAAACCCATTGGTGAGAGATTAGGGAGGCGGGAGAAAGCAAAGTGGGGGGGGGGGGAGGTGGCGACCTCTGGGATTGGATAAAAAGCGAAATGATGGACACATGCTTTTTTATGTAGGTGGGTGCGGGATAGTTAACAGGCAACAATTAACATGATAAAAACAGTGAGGGAATTTGTGGTCCCCGCCTGGGTGCCATTTGCTGTGCCCTGAGGGGTCCTGAGAAAGGGGAGTTACAAGTTACCCAGACATTTCACAGGTACGTTATCTTAGATGCAGAGAGACAATAGGCTTACCCAGCTGGTTTGGCTCAGTGGATAGACCAAGCATGTCAAACTCAAAGGCTAACGGGCCAAATAAACAAGGTTGAAGTTTATGTGGGCTGCAAAAAAACAAAAGCTTCTATTTTCATAGAAATGTAAGTTTATTTCGGGAGAGACATGCTGAATACAAAGGGCTGAAATAAATAAGTAGTCATTAACAAAATAATAGAACATTTTAATAGCAATATTTTTTCTTGAACATTAACTACCAGACACTGAATAACTGCACAAATTAATAAGCGTAATGCAAATAAACTGATTTTTCTTGTTCTCCAAAAGTGAAATATTTCCTGATGCGCACACCAAACTAGTCAGTCCAAGACTAATGACGTGGCCATCAGCGGCTAAAATATTTGCTGCTAGTGTTCGTGGAGAGAAATGGTGCGCCTAAGGGAAATGAATGCAACACGATTGTAGTAATCAGTCATTCGCGAACGTTGTAGTTCGTTGTTAATAATTATGTATAACAGGATATTGTAAAAATTAAGTTACGAAATTTTTATTTAAACGTTTCTTAATACCGTTATATTGGCTGGGCCGCAGAAGTATTCGTTGTGGGCTGCATGCGGCCCGCAGGCACATGCTTGGGATAGAGCATGGCCTGTGGACTGAAGGGTCCCAGGTTGATTCTGGTCAAGGGCACATGCCAGGGTTGCAAGCACGACCCTCAGTAGGGGGCGTGCAGGAGGCAGCTGATCAATGATTCGCATCATTGACAGTTCTCTCTCCCTCTCCCTTCCTCTCTGAAATCAATAAAAAGAATCTATAATAATAAAAGCATAATATGCTAATTAGACTAGACAGCCAAACGACCTTCCGGACATCATTCTGGACACCCTTCCTGACGAAGCTGTGGTGGCGGGGGCTGAGGCAGAGATGGTTAGGGGTGATCAGGCAGGCAGGCGAGTGGTTAGGGGCAATCAGTCAGCAGGCAGAGGCAGTTAGGGGCAATCAGGCAGGCATGCAGAGTGGTTAGGGGCGATCAGGCAGGCAGATGAGCAGTTAGGGGCATTAATCAGGCAGGTGAGTGGTTAGGGGCAATGAGGCAGGTAGGCAGAGCGGCTAGGGCTGATCAGGCAAGCAGGCAAGCAGTTAGGAGCCAGCAGTCCTGCATTGTGAGAGGGTGCAGGCCAGGCTGAGGGACCCCCCTCCCCCTCCCATGCACGAATTTTATGCACCGGGCCTCTACTCTATAATAATAAAATGGTAATATGCTAATTAGACAGGATGTCTTTCTTGACAAAGCCGGGACTAGAGGGAAGCCAGCCAGGTCTGGGGTGCCTGCGAGCAGCTGGAGGAGGGAAGCAGCCCGGGTCCCAGGTGCCGGAGGGAAGCCGGTGCCAGCTGCCGGGGGAAGGAAGGCCTATTCTTGCACAAATTTTTGTGCATCGGACCTCTAGTATATTTATAAAAAAGAAAGAAAAACAATAGGCTTAGTAAAGACTGGAGGTTGCTCTTTGTCAGGGAAAATACTGGCCTAGTGAAGTATGGTACCTATTTGCTTTGTTTAACAATGGACAGGTTACTTTGATTTTCTAAATTGTATAAGTCATCCCATTCGATTGAATGCCTTATCGATTGAATGACTATTCCATTGATTGTTATCATACTGGTCTTAGAGAGCACATTCTTCTGTACCTGGGAAACAGGACAGCACAATTACCCTAAACTGTTTTAGTGGCCACAGGTGGTGCGTTCCAGCTGACTCAGTGGTCCCGAGACCAGGACAGCACAATTACTCTAAATTGTCCTGACAATTCAGTGGTCGGGAGACCTGAGGGCTCTAGATAATGTGTTTCTATCAACTCAGTGATCCGGAGACCCAAAACTGTAATTTAGATAACATGCCTAAGTTTAACCCAGGTTACCCAAGGACTCTAGATAATGTATTTCTGTCAGTTCAGTGACCCCGAGACCCAAAACTGTAATTAACATGCTTAATTCTGCTTCTGTAATCTGCTTTTTTGGGAGCCAGGTGCCACATTCCAAACCCTGGGATGTAATCAATACCTTTGTGATTTTTGCCTATATAAATCTGGTTTTGCCACCATCTTAGGGCTATGAGATTTGGGAATGGCCCCTCATAGTCCTGGATTGCAATAAACATGACTCTTTAATTCGACTTCTTGAAGTGTCCTTCTGTGATTCGCGGGGTACATTACAACACTAGGAAATGGCTACCTCCCATAAACTACTTTTAATTAAATTTTTAATTTCAGACCATCCTTTGTGTTTACTTTAGGTCTTTGAGTTCGCAAAACCGCATGCAGGCCTTCCCTGAACTAGTCAGGTTAGCATATGGCCTTTTTCCCGTCCACACCTCCTCTAAATTTCCACAACCACTTATTTCTCACACCCACTGCAGTCATCCACAGTAGGTACACAAAGGCAATTTTTCTTTCCCTCGTTGTCAGAGTCTAGATTGAATGGAGTAAGGTGAATTAACCCTTGAGCTCTAGCCAGTTTGGCTCACTGGATAGAGAGCATGGCCTGCAGACTGAAAGTCCCGGCTTTGATTCCGGTCAAGCGCACACACCATGGTTGCAGGCTCCTCCCTGGCCGGGCCCTGACTGGGGCGTGTGCAGGAGGCGGACAATCAATGTGTTTCTCTCACATCAATGTTTCTCTCTGTCTTTCCCTCTCTCTTCCACTCTCTCTAAAAATCAATGGAAAATTATCCTCAGGTGAGGATTTAAAAAAAAGAAAAGAAATTGACCTTGGAACCTATATTGAATCTTATTAACCAATGTCACTCCAAAAAATTCAATAAAAACGTTTTAAAAAATAACAGAAATTAACCTTTAAAAACAATTTAAAATATAATAATGTTACATGCAATAAACATTAATATTTTAAGAAAAAATATTTTAAATATAATATTACCAAAACTGTACTAACATAGTATAATATCACAAAAGTTGTAGGAAATGTTAAAAATCTGCAAATAACAGGATTACTTCTATTATATTCTAAAATACTCTTTTATCTGAGCTTGTCTAGGTCATCTATATGCCTCTAGCTTAAAGGCTTCCCATTTGTACTATCTTCAGTGCAGGCTGCACAGAATGGCATGTCACAGTTTGCGTGTTGTCTCTGCTGCAGGAAGCCGTGTTTCATTTACTTACAATGACATATCTATCACATCTGAATGTCTCTTCAAAACTCCCAGATGTGATCCTATTCAAAAAAAGACAGAGGTATTCTAAAATAATCTTTCTTATGCTCATTTCTAAACAGAGTTGGAAAGGTTGGCCCTGGCTGGTGTGGCTCAGTTGGTTGGAGGGTTGTCCCATACACTGAGAGGTTCATTTCCCAGTAAGGGCGTGTTCCCAGCTTTTGGGTTCAATCCCAGGTGGGGGTGGAGGCAACCGATCGATGTTTCTCTCTCACATCTATGCTTCTCTCTCCCTCTCCCTTCCTCTCTCTCTAAAATCAATAAAACCTTTTTTAAAATAAGGAAATTGTTACTTTGTTCGTAATTTTCACTTGGCTTGTTTTCAAAATACACTAGAGGTGAGATTGGATTGTTGATCACAATGTCATTCTCACTCCTGGGTTAGTCTAGAGCTAACTCAGTTCATATCATATGTGACACGCGGCACTTTTCTTGTTCTATTTCACCTTCACCCCAAACCACATCCTCATTCTGCACCTGAAAGTCGGTTGACTGAACAAATTTGAAAAGTAAATGCTCTTCTGAGGCATGCTATGTTGTTTGCATTCTGTAAGCTCTGTCCTCAATATGTCATCCACGCATCAGCACAATGGAGACACGAACAGTCCGTGGAAAACATCCCCAAACAGCTCTGGCTGAGGAGGACCGGGACATCCTCCCACTGTGTTCTGGGCAGGAGAGGGTTCTGGGGGAAGAATAAACCAAGCACATGCTTCAAGATGAGAAGAAACGGGTTCTCCATGTTTAGGAATCTGCCCCTGTCAATAGGCAATTGACAAAATTGTTGAGGGGACAGAGATAGAAAGAAATCGCTAAAGAAGGAGTCTGAAGTTCCCCTAATTGACTGGGGGAAGAGTCCTGAAGTTTCTGCGGTTTTCACTCTAGTGAGTGAGGTGCCCAGAGATCCAGGTGGCAGACAGATGACAAGGCTCCCCACAGCACAGGCCTGGAGGGAGGGGGCCGCTCAGCAAGGCAAGTCGTCCTCATACCCCCTTCCTCCAACGTGTCTGTCCCACACTCACAACTTCAGCAAAATGCTAGGAAGCTTCCCCAAGAGCGAAGGACCTACAACATTGCCTCAGAAATCATTTAAATAGAAAAATTTAGGCGCAGCCGGCGTGGCTCAGTGGTTGAGCATCAACCTATGAACCAGGAGGTCACGGTTCGATTCCCGGTCAGAGCACATGCCTGAGTGGCAGGCTCGATCCCCAGTGTGGGGTGTGCAGGAGGCAGCTGATCAATGAGTCTCTCATATCATTGGTGTTTCTATCTCTCTCTCCTTCTCCCTTCCTCTCTGAAATCAATAAATAGAAAAATTTAGGAGACTCCAAAGAAGGTCAAGCAAGTCCACTAGAGGGAGCCCCAACCAACTCAATACTGCCCAGAGCCAAAGTACTTTCTCAGCACCTGTCTGAAAATCAGCCACATGCCAGGCGGGTGAAGAGGGGCAGTCAGGAAGCCACCATGAGAGGAGATAGCCCTGTGAGTACCCAGTTAGACCAGGCCTTCCAGGATTTACATCAAAAATCGAGAGATCAGGAAACTGAGGCTGGACAAAGGTACATGCTTTTCCCAAGTTTACATACCCAAAGGGAGACTGGCCCGCTGGCGTGGCTCAGTGGTTGAGCATCGACCTATGAACCAGGAGGTCACAGTTCGATTCCCAGTCAGGGCACATGCCCGGGTTGTGGGCTTGATCCCCAGTAGGGGGCGTGCAGGAGGCAGCCGATCCATGATTCTCTCTCATCATTGATGTTTCTACGTATTTCTCTCCCTCTCCCTTCCTCTCTGAATCCAATAAAAATATTTTTAAAAAGCACACACACACACATACACCCTGCACACACATACACACCCATACACACACACACCCCGCACACACATACACACACATACACACACCCCCATACATACATACACACACCCATACACACACACCCACCCACACACAAACACACCCCCCCCACACACACACCCCACACACATACATACACACACACATACACACACAGACACCCCCCCACACACATATACACACACACACCCACACATACACACACATACACAGACACACGTGAAAGGCGCACCGCCCGCCTCTCCGGGCGGTGCGGGGGGGGGGGGGGGGGGGAGGAGTCTGGCCGCTGGGATCCCTCCGCGCCTGCCTCCCCTGAGCGGGTCCGAGTCTCCGGACCGGCTGCGTGGTGGCCGGCGGCGGGCCGAGGGGTGGGGCCTGGCGGCGACCGACCGCGGGGGAGGTCATGGGAGCGGAAGGCCTCACCGCCTCACTCTTCCCTCCCTTCCCCCGTGGTCGGCTCCCCGCTTGCCCGCGCTGGGGCCGAGGGTCCATGCGGCCCTCGGGGCCCGGTCGGGGGGACTGGGGCCTGCGTGGGCCGGCCGCCGGGCCCCATGGGGGGGACATTGGCTCCCCGGCCCACAGCGGGAGCCCAGCGCGGGCTGCCCCCCGACCGGACCCAGTGCAGCAGCGGCGGCAGCGGAGTGGGGCGCGTGCCCTGGCTCGGGGAGGCCGCCATGCTGCAGTGCGCCGGCCCCATGGGCCAGGCCTGCTCCGAGCGGATGCCGCTCCCCCAGAGCTGGGCCGCTCCACCGGCCGCACCCCGTTTGCTGGGCCTGTGCCGCCCAGATGCGCTGGAGTCCCGGTCTGCCCGCGGGCCAGCTGCGGGTGCTGTGCGGGAGGGCCATCCTGCCTTGTGGCGAGTTTGAGCGGCAGCAGCAGGAGCCGGACAAGGACTGCGCCCTCCATCTTGCCTTGGGTCCTCCATCTTGGGACAGAGCCATGTGCGCCCTCCATCTTGCCTTGGGTCCTCCATCTTGGGACGGGGCCATGTGCTTCCTCACGGGAAGAAGCCGCTGCTAGCCACACCCAGGATTTCTCTGGACTAACCAATGGTGATCAAGGGAAGTGCACGCCATCACTATGACCACATCCTGTACCGACTCGCGCCTGGCCAATCAGCCGGGCCCACAGTGCCCTCTCCTGCCCTCACTCCACCCCCCTTTAAAACCCCCTGTACCATCAGGCCTCGCTCTCTCGGCCACTGGACTTTCTGCTGTGTCGGTGGGTCTGGTGAACGGGGAGCGCAGGCCGGCTTGCATAATAAAGGACTCTTTGCTTTTGCATCGGACTGACTGGCTCCCTGGGGGTCTTGGGAACCTTGAAATCTGGGCACAACACACGCACACATACACACACATACACCCCCCACACATACACCCCCACACACATACACACCCATACACACACCCACACACACATACACCCTGCACACACATACACACACATACACACACCCCCACACATACATACACACACCTATACACAAATACATACATACACACCCATACATACACACACTCATACACACACACACACACCACCACACACATACATACACACACATACACACACGGACACCCCCACACATACACACATACACACACATAGGCACATACACACACATACACACATACACATACATACACACACATACATACACACACACATACACCCTGCACAAACATACACACACGTACACACACATACACACCCTCACACATACATACACACACTCATACACACACAGACACCCCCACACATACACACAGACACACACAGACACACACATACACACATACATACACCCCGCACACACATACACACACACACATACACCCCGCACGCACACGCACGCACACACACACACATACACCCTGCATGCACACACACACACACATACACCCCGCACACACACACACAAACACCCACACACATACACCCCCACCCCCACACACATACACACATACACACACACACCCCGCACACACATATACACACATACACACCCCCACACATACATACACACACCCATACACACATACATACACACCCATACTTACACACACTCATACATACACACACACACACACACACACCCCGCACACACATACACACCCATACTCACATACACATACACACACCCTGCACACACATACACACACATACACACACCACCACACATACATACACACAACCATACACACACATACATACACACCCATACATACACACACTCATACATACACATACACACATACACACATACATACACCCCCACACACATACATACACACATACACACAGACACCCCCACACATACACACATACACACACATACACACACACATACACACACCCCACACACACATACACACACAGACACCCCCACACATACACACACATACGCACATACACACACATACACACACACACACAAAGGGGAGGCTAGGACTTGTATCTCCTGTCTCTGCCCAGAGCCCTTTCTCCTACTTTTTATCCCTCCAGGTCAGCACCTGGAGGCCCTGGGTCTACCTCCGCCCGTGTCTCATTTCTCTGAAGGGGAAACTCTCTCAACGACCTTCTCCTGCATTTCTTCCCCACATGCCCTATACCTGCCTTCGGAGGGGGAGCTTCCGTTCTGAGTCTAATACTGTCATTTTGAGGATGCGACCCAGGGATGGCAGTGGCTCCACATGAGTCCTGGCTGTGTGCTCAGTGGTTAGAGCCGGCCCAGACACACTGAGGGTGTGGGTTCCGCCCGGTCAGGGCACAGACAAGAACCAACCAATGATGCATAAGTAAGTGGAACAGCAAACTGATGCTTCTCCCACCCCCCTAAAATCAATAAATAAAATTTTAAAAGCAAAAATAGGTTTTTTTTCCCCAAATGGCTACTGCAGCCCTTTGTCTCTGTGTGCACACAGCAGCATGGTTTCAGATGTGTAGACCTGTCCTGGGTACGTCTCCATTCACAGGCGGTGCCGCACGCAGTCATAGCTAATGCGCCGAAGCCCTGACCTCTGCAACGACCCTGGGTGTGGGAATAGGGAGGGAACCCGCCCGCGGCACCTGGCGCCTTAAGCTTTGTGTTTAGTCGCTCCACCTTCTGGTGAACTTGTTTCCCGTTGCCTGGGCAACACGCAGACTCGGGAAGCCCGGCCTTCCAGCTGCGTCCTGCCCCCGAAGGGCGTGCGCCCTAGATTGGCTCCCAGACCCGGGGCTCCTCCTCAGGCTCCCGCTGGTGGGGCCTTTGCTCTCCCCTCCCCACCCATGCGAGGCTCCCTCCCCAGGGACACAGCGGAGGCCAGGCCGAGAGGGTCCGCTAGGTACGAAGGGGCAGGGTCAAGATCTTGGGAAGGGGGAAGGGACCAGGGACTGGGATTTGTTTTCTCCAAAAGAGGATGAAGAGGAGTGGTTTCTGTGCCTAGAGCCTGGCGTGCAGCGAGAAACAGCGCCATCATCCCCGGATGCCAGCCTCGCCTCAGGGTCCCAGGAGACCAAGGAAAAAGGCTAAAAGACGGATTTGGAGCCTAGAACTCTCCCTTTCCTCGGACTCCTGGTTCAATCTAGGGATCAGGAAAGCACCCCTATGCCCAGGCCTAAATACACGTCCCACTCCCCCTCCCCTAGGACAGCACGGAGATGCCACCTAAGACCAAAAAAGACAGGATGAAAGCCGGAGCGCAGACGAAGAAAAGGAGTGCAGGCCCTGGTGAGTCGGGTGGTGGAGGCGGGTGTCCCGGCTTCCCCCCGCTCGGGCTCGGAGACCAAGCAGCGGTGCTCCAGAGAGAAGCCAGCCCTCTGCACAGCGGATGGAGCTTGCTTTCCTTTCCTTTCTTTTTTTTTAAACCAACAACATTTTTATTGACTTGAGAGAGGAAGGGACAGGGATAGAGAGTTAGAAACATCGATGAGAGAGAAACATCGATCAGCTGCCTCCTGCACACCCCCCACTGGGGATGTGTCCGCAACCAAGGTACATGCCCTTGACCGGAATTGAACCTGGGACCCTTCAGTCCGCAGGCCGATGCTCCAACCACTGAGCCAAACCTGCCAGGGCAGGATGGAGCTTTCCTGACCTCCCCTTCATATCCTCACATCCAGCTCCCACGAAGCTGGGAGCGTGGGGACACTGGCACCCACCCCTCCCTGAGCCCCTCTCTGGCTCTGTGCCTTCCTGCACATTCATTCCACATGTCTGTGCTGGGCAGGGGGGACTGTGGGGAACCCAGTAGAAGCTGCCGCCAGGGAGCCCTCGCGTAGGAAGAGAGCCCGGAGCGTGCAGGGCAGGGAGGGGCTGAGGCCGCGGGAAGTTAAGGCTCTGCCACCTGTGGGCAGGTGTAGAGGCGGAATCCGCTGGCAGGCTGGCAGCGCTGGAGAAGGAGCTGCTCCGAGACCTCCTCGGTAAGAAGGATGGGAGCTCAGGGCCATCACAGTGAGCCGGTGGGCATGTCTGTATCCTTTCTCTCTCTCTCTTTTTTTCTTAAATACATTTTATTGATTTTTTAAAATATATTTTATTGATTTTTTACAGAGAGGAAAGGAGAGAGATAGAGAGTTAGAAACATCAATGAGAGAGAAACATCAATCAGCTGCCTCCTGCACATCTCCTACTGGGGATGTGCCCACAACCAAGGCACATGCCCTTGACCGGAATCGAACCCGGGACCTTTCAGTCTGCAGACCGACACTCTATCCACTGAGCCAAACCGGTTTCGGCCATTTTACTGATTTTTTACAGAGAGGAAGGGAGAGGGATAGAGAGTTAGAAACATCGATCAGCTGTGCCCGCAACCAAGGTACATGCCCTTGACCTGAATCGAACCTGGGACCTTTCAGTCTGCAGGCCAACACTCTATCCACTGAGCCAAACCGGCCAGAGCTGTATCCTTTTTCTTTAAATATATGTTATTGATTTCAGAGAGGAAGGGTGAGGGAGAGACAAAAACATCAATGATAAGAGAGAATCATTGATCGGCTGCCTCTTGCACACTGCACACGAGGGATCAAGCCCACAACCTGGGCATGTGCCCTGACCAGAATCGAACTGTGACCTCCTAGTTCATAGGTCGATGCTCAACCCCTGAGCCACACCAGCCAGGCAATTTCTTTATCCTTGGGGCTTGGAGGGCTGGAGCTAGGGTGGGGACTGAGCTGATCTCTAACAGCCCCTAAAGCAGTGGTTCTCAACCTTCCTAATGCCGCGACCCTTTAATACAGTTCTTCATGTTGTGGTGACCCCCAACCATAAAATTATTTTCGTTGCTACTTCATAACTGTAATTTTGCTACTGTTATGAATCGTCATGTAAATATCTGATATGCAGGATGTATTTTCGTTGTTACAAATTGAACATAATTAAAGCATAGTGATTAATCACAAAAACAATATGTAATTATATATGTGTTTTCCAATGGTCTTAGGCGACCCCTGTGAAGGGGTCGAGACCCACAGGTTGAGAACCGCTGCCCTAAAGGGAAAGATAGTCACAAATTGGGATTGTGAGGAAGGGGTGGGCAGTGAGGGCTAAGGAGCCAGAACAGAAAGGGAGTTTTTGCCTCTTAGCAATGAAGCGCCTGTCAGATCGGGGATGGGCAGTCAGAATGAGACCGACTGGAAGCCCGCTGCCAGGTGCCGGAGGCGAGGCGGGCAGAGTCAGTCCCTCAGGCCCGTGGAGGCTGGCGCAGTGGGGCCCCCTGTGGGTCCTGAGAGCTCTGGCCCCGTTCCCAGCTCTGCGGAGGGGTGAGGCGCGCCGGGCCATGGCTTCAGAAGACCGGCTGAGGCAGAGGCTGCAAGGGCTGGAGGCTGAGCTGGAGGAGGCCCGAAGGGACGGGAAGGCCGTCTATGCAGGTAGGTGGTCGGCCAAGCAGGGGGGCAGCAGGGGGGCTGGGAGGACAGCCCAGAGGCCAGAGGATGCAGGGCAGTGAGGCCCGGAGGCTTCCACCCGCCATGCTGGTCTCAGGCTTCCCAGCAGAGCCAGACCAGGCAGGACCTACAGGGAGGAGAGGAAGGCCCTGGGAAGGGGCCTTCCAGGATGCCTGATGCCGCCTGTGGATGCTCTGTGGGTTACAAAACGCAGTCCTCGCCTTAATTTCACTCACCCCATGGGAGGGAGCAGGGGCAGGCTGCCCCCCGTCCTGAGCTGGCATGGACGCCGGGCCTGGTCCATGCGCGGTTCTCAGGTTCTGGGGCCCCTCCGCTCCCCAGAAGCACCACGAGAGCCATGAAGGTCATTGTGGTCTGGTCCCACGGGACTAAGCAGAGCCACTCACACCCACAATGCCCCTCTTCCTCCCCCCCCCCCCACCTGGCATCCCCACAGAGATGCGTCGCCAGTGCCAGGCGCTCCGGGCGGCAGTGGAGGCCCGCGGCAGGCAGCGGGAGGAAGAAGACAGAGGCCTTCGGGCGCAGCTCGGTAGGGTCCCGTCCCCTAGCCTTTGGCTGAGGGCCACGGAGGTCGGCCTGAGGCGGACTAAGGGGGTCTTTCTCCAGAAGACTGCAGTCCTGGCTCTTTACTCACTTTCCCCCACGGCCTCTCCTGCCTTTGCGGACTAGAACAGCGGGTCCAGGATGTCGAAGATCTTAAGTTACCTTAAGATTTTAATAAATCTTTTTTTTTTAAAATATATTTTATTGATTTTTTACAGAGAGGAAGGGAGAGAGATAGTTAGAAACATCGATGAGAGAGAAACATTGATCAGCTGCCTCCTGCACATCTCCCACTGGGGATATGCCCGCAACCCAGGCACATGCCCTTGACCGGAATCGAACCTGGGACCCCTCAGTCCGCAGGCCGACGCTCTATCCACTGAGCCAAACCGGCTTCGGCGATTTTAATAAATCTTAAGTGAAACCTGACCAGCGTGGCTCAGTGATTGAGCGTCTACCTATGAACCAGGAGGTCAGGGTTCGATTCCCAGTCAAGGGCACATGCCAGGGTTGCGGGTTCAATTCCCAGTGTTGGGCCTGCAGGAAGCCGCTGATCAATGATTCTCTCTCATCATTGATGTTTCTCTCTCTCTTCCTCTCTGAAATCAATAAAAAAAATTTTTTTAATCTTAAGTAAAGAAGACAAGTCTCTCACCCCATTTCCCCTTTCAATGGCTTCTCCAAACCCAGCTGTTCCTCCCACCACTGCATCTTTCCTAAGCAAAACATATTCCCTTAGTCTGGCTGACTTAGACAACAAAACTCAGGGAAATGTGTGGCTTGTTTACTTCCATATCTTCAAGGCCTACGCCATCGTGAGAAATGGCCCATCTGTCCGAATTTCAAATGTTGGGCTGGGAAACAGAAGCATGGTGAAAATGAGACTTTTTTCTAAGTTTAGATTATTCTGTCAGCTTTTTTTTTTTTTTTTATCCTACTGGGGATCAAGCCCACAACCTGGGCATACACCCTTGACCGGAATCGAACTCAGGACCCTTCAGTCCACAGGCCGACACTCTATTCAATGAGCCAAACCAGCTAGGGTGAAAATGAGTCGTTTAATAACACTGACGAGAGTGGTGGCCCATTGCACAGGCACACACGTGGGGCAGGGAACACAGCCTATTTATTTAGTCCCTCCTCCAGTTCCTCATTGGCTGGGTGCTATTTGGTCGCCTGTTTCCTAACACATCGCCTAGGTCTTGCTGTTCCCATTGGGTCATTTAAAAAACATTGGGCTGAGGCCTTTCTAGTTGACTCCCCCACCCTGTCTAGCTGAGGCAGACGCCTAGGGGGTTTCCACCATGTTTGCCCCCTCCCTCCTCCCTGCACTCTGCCTGCCCTGGGGAAGTTCAGTAAATCCCATCCAAAGCCCACCATGCTGCCCTGGCTGGTGTGGCTCAGGGGATAGACCGTCAGCCTGTGGACTGAAGGGTCCCAGGTTCGATTCTGGTCAAGAGCACATGCCTGGGTTGTGGGCTTGATCCCCAGTGTGGGGCGTGCAGGAGGCAGCTAATCAATACTTCTCTGTCATCATTGATGTTTCTATCTCTCCCTCTCCCTTCCTCTCTCTGAAATCAATAAAAATGTATTTTTTTAAAAAGCCCACCATGCTGGAGATGGTCACAGAGGTGCATTCCCTGCACCATGGTGGATCCTAAATAACTGTTCGCTAAATAAATGAATAAACCTCCCAAATAAGCAAATACTAGTATATTTTAAAAACAGGAGTTTTTGCTTTCTTCCTTCTTGGTTACCAGCTAGAGCTGAAATAGGTCAGCACGGCGTACACGGTTTCTTACCTCGCAGGCTTCAAAGTTTCCTTTCCTAAAATAGCTTCAGTTTAGCTGTAGATGGTTCAAGAGTTGCTTACCTGCCAGGCAGACCCTGAATTCCTTCCCTATTCTTTGCCTGACCTCAAATTTCAATAAAATCATTATTTACAGGTACTTCACATGCACAATCACACCTACAAGCCTGCGAAGTGTGTGACATTCTCTCTTTTCTTTTTTTTAACCTTCACCTGAGGATATGTTTATTGATTTTTAGAGAGGGGGGAAGAGAGAGAGAGAGACAGAGAGAGAGAGAGAGAGAGAGAGAGAGAGAGAAATAAACATCAATCAGTTGCCTCCCATATGTGCCCTGACCAGGGATCAAACACACAACCTAGGTAGGTGCACTGACTGGGAATGGAACCCACAACCTTTCTGTGTATGGGGCAATTCTCCAGCCAGGGTGTGACATTTTCTCTTTAAAGATGAAGAAACTGAGGCTCAGAGAGAGGCATGCCCAATGCTACGCAGGAGTACGTGACAAGCAGAGTTGGGACCCAGGTCTCTTGTCCCAAGCCCTCTAGTCTCTCCACTGCACCCCAATAGAACTTCAACTCCCTATAGTGACCGCAGGGAATCAGTGACCCTGGGGGAATCCGGAAGAATCCCACTCAAGTCCCCCTTTTGTGTGCCATTGGAGACTGTTCGAGGGCAGTGTCGCCATCCTGTCCTCTCTCATCCTCTGCCCACTCCCCAGAGATGCGCCAGGCAGAGACTGCAGCTGCGCAGGGAGTGGCCAAGCAGGCCCTCAGGGAGCGGGACCAGACTCGGGCTCAGCTCCAGACCCACGTGTCAGATGTGGAGGCCAAGTGTGAGGAAATCTTACAGGTAAGCTCACCCTCTGAACCCAGCCACCCATACCCAGTGCTCCCCCATCACCGCAGACCAGGGGCAAGAGAAGCAGCTCCCCACAGGGAACTCTGCTCTATCTTGAGGGGATGCAACCATGCCCACCCACTAAGACCAATCACTTTAAAAAACACTGGCAAGGAAAGCATGTAGACCCACCTGGGCACCCCTCACGCTCCCTCTCCCTTTCCCGGAGCCTGAGGCTTGGTGTCTGCAGGGCAGCCTGGACCAGCTCCTGGCTAAGCTGAGAGCCCTGGAGCCTCGGTGGGGTGGCGTGGGGCTGAGACTCCACGCCAGGCACCGGGAGCAGCTCTGGCAGCTTGGACTCAACCCCCTGGACCTGTGTGGCTGTAGCAAACAGCCTCCGGGGCCTCTGGAGCCCAGCAAGAAAGCCGCCTTGGTGTAGAAGTCAACAAAACTATGGTTGAAGCTTTTTGGCGAAGATGAGTGCCTCTCATGGGAACATCGTGGTTCTGGGCTGACCCAGTAGCCCAAAGACTGAATGATGGGAGAGAAATCTGACAAGGTCTGAGACCTAGAGCAGGGGTGGGAGCGTCCAGCCCTGCAGGCCTCTATGGTCGGGCCCTGCCAAGGCATTGGGGGTGAGTTAATTAAATGTTTGACCAAATACAGCCGGCTAATTTTTATTTTCAAATATATTTTTATTGATTTCAGAGAGGAAGGGAGAGGGAGATAGAAACATCAATGATGACAGAATCATTGATCGGTTGCCTCCTGCACACCCCACACTGGGGATTGAGCCCACAACCTGGGCATATGCCCTGACCAGGAATCGAACCCCAACTTCCTTATTCATAGGGCGACACTCAATCACTGAGCCACGCCAGCTGGGCAGGCTAATTTTAAGAGGATAATTTCGTGTGGCCCTTGAATGATGTTATACATATCCACATGGCCCTGGGCAGAGAAAAGGTTCCCACCCCTTGAGCATGGGGCTCCTTTTGTCCCTTTGAACAATAGCCTCAGACCCTCACCCACACTAACACAGGCAGGCAGGATGGGGGGAAGGTCATTTCTGTAATAGGCCAGCAGTGGTCAGGCACAGCCCGCAGTCCTGCGGGCTCACAGAGGGACAGTGTGACTGGTCTCCAAACTCTTGCAATCCATCCAGGAGTTCTGGAGTCCTGCCCAGGGCAACTTCCAGATGGCTTCTAGCGGGCCCCACGGCCCACCGACAAGGGAAAAGTCTGTGTTTCTCTTTTCTATGAGAACACACTCGGTACAACTTTACTTCCGGTCACCAAACGTGGAGGGGCTTTCCCACACTAAGACATTCTCCACCTCTTCTCAATGTCCTACAGTTTAACTCAGGCCATGGTCCGTGGGAAGAGAAGGACCATGGAGACGTCCCATTCCTGGGCATTCCTACAGTTTAACTCAGTGTCCTACAGTTCCGTGTCCTACAGTTTAACTCAATTCTGACACTCTCTACACAGGTTAAGGACTCAGTTCCACAAGACACCATCCTCTGCGCTTCTGACCAACGGGCTATGCATCAGAGGTTCCCACGACCCCCTACCATTTGCTAGAGGGGCTCCTAGAACTCAGGGAAACAGCCTACTTACTCGATTACCAGTTTATTATACAGGGTACAATTCAGAAACAGCCCGAAGGTAGAGACGCCTGGAGCGGGCGTGAGCACGAGAGTGCCTGCCCTGGCCATGGACGCCCCCTCCCCTCCGGGCACCTCCACGTGTTTTGGGTTTTTATGGAGGCTTCATCACAGCAGCATGACTGATGACATCACTGGGGGTTCATTAACGCTCTAGCCCCTCTCCCCTCCCAAGAGCCCAGGAAGGAGGGTGAGGAGGGAGATAGGGCAGAAAGTTTCAACCCCATTGGTTCCCCTGGCAACCATTCCCTCCCCATCCTTAGAGGCTTCCAAAAGTCACCTCATTAACAAAATTAGGTTGCAAGAAGCACTTTATGAATCACAAAAGACCCCTTGGTTGCTCTAATTGCCGAGGAAATTCCAAGGGTTGTAGGAGCTCTGTGCCAGGAATGCGTCTGAAGACCAAATATGTATTTTGTTTTACAAATCGCAAAATCACAGCACTCATCGCAGGCAGAACTTCATCCTGGGGCACAGCGTCCTGGGTTCCCGCATGGCTTCCTCTGGAGTCTGGAGTCCGAGGGGAGCAGCCGGGTGGGCCACCGCAGGCCTCTGACCACACCCTCCTCTGGGAGGTGGGCTGGGAAGGTAGGGAGGCTGGGCAGCCTGTGACTGTTTCCAGCGTCCAGAGTTCCAGCTCCCACGCGCTCCAGCGGGGAGGCAGGGAAGCTACTGGCCTGGCCTGGGCCGAGGAGGGGAGCGCTCCGGCAATCCGCGGCTACAGCCCACTCCTGAGCAGGGAGGGAGGGGGAGGTCACTCAAGGGCCAGCAGAGCTCCTTTGCCCTGGAATGCCCAGGAATGGTACATCTCCATGGTCCTTCTCTTCCCACGGACCATGGCCTAGAGCCCCACCCTCCGTGCCCCCCACCCTGCTTCCCCCTGCTCTGCCCACCTCTCTGGCTCCGCTTGGTCATTCCCCAGCTGCTCATAGTCCCGCTGTCTCTCCTTCCTCACCTCCAGCGCCCCGGGCACCCATGCTTACCAGCCCCGCGGAGACCTGGCCCCCAGCTTCAGGCACAGCGGTGGCTCGGCCTCGGCCAGCTGGTGGAGCCTGTCCACATCGTCCTCTCCGTCCACAGGGCGCCCGTTCACCTCCAGAATCTCATCGCCCTGCTGCAGCCCCGCCCGGGCAGCCGAGCCCCCTGGAGTCACCTGGAGGCGGGGTGAGAGGCAGCGCAGGGAACCCTCTCAGGGCCTGGGAGGCAGCGGAGGCAGGTCCCGCAGGAGGGAAGGCCCGTGAGCGTCCGTCACCTGGGAGATGGAGAGGCGAGGCCCGCTGGCCACGTAGCTGAGGCGGAAGCCATAGCCGCCGCCAGGCCCGGGGTACAAGCAGCACTGGCGGGAGCCACGCGGGGCACGAGGCAGGGCTGTGTCTGCACCTGGGGGGTCCTCGGTCTCAGCCCCGGAGGCTGAGCGGGTGCTCTGGGGCGAGGCGGGGGCCTCTGCGCTCTCCAGGAAGAGCAGCGGGGACAAGCGCACCTGGAGGAGGCGGAGAGGACAGACCCGCTGCTCCCTCCGCCCGCGCCCCTGCGTGTGGCCCCTCCGCCCTGCCCCGCCTCCGGCCGCACCATTCTGAAGAAGCGGTCAGCCTTGGGGTCCACGACAGTGAGGGCCACGCGGGAGCCCTGAGCTCGGATCCTGGACACCGTCTCCTCGTGGCCCAGACCCTCCACGCTCTCCCCGGCCACGGCCACCAGCCGGTCCCCAGCCTGCATCCCAGCCTTGTCGGCCGGCAGCCCTGGGTCCACCTCCCACAGGAACTGCCCTGGGACACAGACAAGCGCACGGCTCCTCCCCTGGCTCCCCAAGTCGGCCAGGCACAAGGGACGGACAGGGTCCCCAGCAGGTCAGGGCTGGGCGCAGACAGGGACACCCAAGAGGTAGGTGCACATAGATGCTGTGCCCACCCCCAGACCCGCGGGCTCCCACTCACCGAGGTGACCACCAAGGCCCTTCTCCTCCCGGAGCAAGAACCCGAAGCCCTGGGGCCCTTTCTCCAGGTGCAGACAGCGGGGCCTGGTGGGCAGGGCCCAGCCCTCTGCCAGGGGTGCGGCCAGGGGCATTCCCCGCTGGCGACACTGCTCCTCCACCTCCGGCGCTGCCACCAGCAGCGTCACCTGCTCGCCACTCTGCCAAAGCTGTGGGGACCCAGCAAGGCTTCAGGACCAGCTGGGGGGCGAGCGCCCCTTCACAGCCCCTCTGCCAGCTCAGGCAGGAGGCACTGGGGGAGGGAGAGGGCACAGCGCACACTGGACAGGGAAGGGGTGATGGGGATGCAGGAGCAGATCAGGGGCTCGGGCCGGGGCGTCTGCTCCGAGGCAGGGCGGCCAGGGAGAGGGCGATGGGGAGCCGCCTACCCGCCTGCTGAGCTGGCTGTGCGTGAGCGTCTCCACGCCGACCCCGTTCACCTCCAGCAGCCGGGCCCCCGGGGGCACCCCTGCCCGCTCGGCGGCTCCTCCAGGACTCAGCACCAACCAGAAAGAGCCTTGATGTTCTGGAGGTCCTCCCCCCACACACACACACAAAAGCGAGTGTGAGTCTGGCTGCCCAGGGCCAGCCGAGGCCCCCTGACCCCCCCACCCCAGCCTCGGAGCTCACCGTGGGTGACGCTGAAGCCAAAGCCACCCTCGTCTCTCACGATGTGGCACAGCCGGGGCCGGACCCCGGGGCCGAGGGTGGGACAGAGAAGGGCGCCGTCGCCCTGCTGGGCTCGGGCCGTGTCGAGCGCCGGCCCCGCCACCACCGCCAGCAGCACCCGCGGGCCGCTGGCCCGGATGAGGCGCGCCACCTGGAGGGAGGGTGGGTGAGGGTGGAGCGGCCCGGCGCCCCTGCCAGTCCCGTCCCTGGCACCTACACTCTCCACCCCCGAACCAGCTCTCCAGATGCCTTTCCCAGCTCTTCTGACGGGGCACCCCTCACTCCAGGAGGTGGGGGAGGGGAGGGAGGCGGTTCCGCCAGGCGGGGGCTTCTCCAAAGCCCCGGAGGGCGGGGGCGGGGGGGGGGTGGGCAGCCTCACCGCCTCCAAGGCTTCCTGCTCCACCGCGTGGCGGTTCACGCCCAGGATCCGGTCTCCTTCGCGCAGACCCTGCCGCTGGGCGGAGGTGCCAGGCTCCACCCTGCACACCACGTGGCGGGCCCCGCCCAGCTCCTGCTGCAGGTGGAAGCCAAAGCTCCCGCCCTCCTCCTTGCTCAGCAGGCAGAAGCGGGGCCGCTCCGGGCAGAGCCAGACATCTGGGGGGCGGGGCAGCAGAGATGGGGAGGAGGGATGTGGCCCAAGTGCTAGTCACCTTGTGCCCAGCAGACGCTGCCCTCTGGGAGGGCACAGGTGGACTTGTACCCAGCTGGGTGTTGGGCAGCGGGGCCGGGACAGAAGGACATGCCTGGCCTCCTCTGTCCCCGTGGTTACTCCCAACCGAGGCCAGTCCGAGGGAGTGGCCTCCAGGGGACGGGGGCCTGCGGGGCCGCGAGGTCTCCGGGGAAAGGAACGGCTGCCCAGGGGCCCGCGAGGGGGTTACCAGAGGGGCCACGGTCTTCCGCCAGGGACAGGACAGGATTATCAATGCCCAGCTTTGGGTTAAACTCAAACTTCCTGCAAGGAGACCCCGACGCCACTGGAGATGCTCCTGTCAGCTGAGGGGTTCCCCCCAGCCCCTCCCGCCCTTGCCCAGCCCCTCCCAGGGCACCACTTACAGGGCGACGGGAGCCGCCTCCTGGAGACCTGCTGGGCGAAAGGGGCGAGGGGGAGAGGCGCATTCCTCACCCCTTCCGCGCTCACTAACTGAAAGGACTGAGGGGAACCCCTAACTCAGAACACGACCCTCCATTCTGCTCCAAAAGGGGCTTTCCTGCCCCTCCCTCCCCGCCCCTCCCCCCGGCCAGGGGACAGCCCTCCGCGCCGTCGGCACAGGGTGTGGCCCAGGCCGGTAGCGGCATCCAGCCCTCTCCCCCACCTCCAGGCTGCGTCCCGGGGCTCCAGGCCCCAACATCGTGTGCCCTGGTCCCGAGGCCTCAGCCTCCGGCCACCCCTGGCTGCTGAGGTCTCCTCCGGGGGCTCCTCCAGCTCCTACCTGCAGCTGCCTCCATAGCTGGATCAACAACCTGGCGCCCAGAGTGGGGACAAGGTCCATGGAGATCAGCTGACCTTCCCTCTGACCCCCCAGTCCCGCCTCCTTGAAGACGCTGCTCGGAAGCAGCGGGGTATGTCAGGGGGAGTCGTGTCCCTGGGAAAGCACGCGCGCCTCTCGCACCTGTGCCTGTCCCCCCCCCCACCCCCCCGCCTCCCGGAGCCGCTGCCGCTCCCCGCTCCCCGCCTGGGGTAAGTGTGCATGAAAGGGGGGGTAGGAGCCCCACACCCCAACATCTTAAGGGGTCCCCCGGCCCTCATTGCCTTTGAACCTAGGACCGAAGGACGCGCACAGAGCCCTGCGCGGTGGGAGCGTTTAATAGCAGGGCGGCCGCCGCTGGGACCCTGAGCGCAGGGCCCCTGTGGGGAGAGGAGCGCAGGGCTGTGGCGCAGCACCCACGGGAGAGGAAGGGGCTGCGGGGACCCTGGGCGTCCTCACAAGGCACGAAGGCAAGGGTGGAGCCCCCCAGCACATCTGGACAGCACCCCTGGCAGGGCAGACAGCAGAAGTGCGCCCCCTGGTGGCAGAGGCTCCTCGGGAGGAGAGAGGGGCCAGGTAAGCGGTGGTGTCACGGGGCAATTCAGCCACGGAAATGCCACGTCCTCGTCCTTCCGCCCCTTGGCGAGGAGGCGTGCCTCGTGGCCCTGGACACTCCGACGTGGGCAGACGGGCTGGACAAGCTCCCGGAGGGCGCGGGGCGGCTGTGCCAGTCCTTGCCTCCAGCCGCGCAGGAGTCTTCACCGAGCAGCAGGGCCAGGCAGGGGGCCACGGCGGGCAGGGGCTGGGGAGAGGGCCGCCGGCCAGGCGCCTGCAGCCCGTCTCAGCTGCCAGGGCCCCCCAGCCGCTCCAGGAGCGCCGTGACCTCGCCCTCCACGTGCAGCAGCTGGGCCTTGCGCCACGGGTTCAGGGTGGCGCCTCGGTTATCTTCCAGGTCCCGCAGCAAGAGTTGGAGATGGCGCCGGACCCGGGCCCGATCCCAGTTGTGGAGGTTCCGCTGGACTTCACTGAGGATCACCGACCAGTACCGCGACACTGCCGTGCCCTCTGTCAGCGACACCACCACCCGGGCACGGCCCTCCGCCGCGTCCCCCAAGTCCCGCAGCAACTGGCGGCCCTCGGAGCTGAGCTCGTTGAAGTAGAGGCTGGCGGGAGAGAGCAGAGGCGGTGCCATCAGCAGGGCTCTGAGAGGGAGGGGCAGAGGGTGGGAGGGACAGAGAGCAAGGGGGCTCACAGCTCAGCCACCGGCTGTGAAATGCGATGGGTGTGTCTTCAATGAGCCCGAGCTGGGGTGTGGTGGCCCACGGGAGGCAGGGATGCCTGTAGAATTTAGTGGGACCAGGGACTAGGAAGGGGGCCACCAGGAGCCCCGGACAAATGGGGGAAGGAGAGCAGGGAAGGGTTGGCTCCAGGTCAGTTGGCATCACTCCGAGCCAGGCAGAGAGGCCAGGCCCCTCACTCGGGCAGGAACATTGGAGGAGAAGCAGCTGGGGCTGGGGGCTGGGGGCTGGGTGGGGACAAGACTCACTGCAGCAGCTGCAGGGAGGGGTGCTCCCAGGCCGCCTTGGCCACAGCCAGGGCCGCGGTGTCACCGGCGCCATTGTAGGCCACGTTCAGCTCCTGCAGCCGCTGGTTGTGCTGCAGCTGGGCAGCCAGCAGCTCCAGGCCCTCGTCCCCGAGGCCCGTGTGCAGCAGGGACAGGTGTGTCAGGGAGGTGTTTCCCGCCAGGCCCTCCACCAGCGAGGCCACCCCTGCAGCCGTCAGCGGGTTGTTGGACAGCCTGCAGCCACAAGCACCCCAAGGTTACAAGGGCCTGTGGGAGAGACCCCGTGCTTGGGCCCAAAGGGTGCAACCTGGGGTGGAGACCAGCCTGGACACAGAACTGCAGGCCCAGGAGGGAGGGTGGAGACTTGCAGGGGTGGTACCTGCAGAGGAGGGAGAGGGCGGGAGCTGGCTTCTCTCCGCACCCCCTCTCTCCTCTCCCCTCTCCCCTCCCCTCCTCCCTGGAGCCGGGAGCCCGCTGCCCCATCCTTCTTGCCCCCCCTCCTTTCTCTTTCCTCATTCGCCTCCCCTCACTTCAACCAGAAATCGGAAGCCCAGAAGTCTGGTTCCTAGTAAGTCAGTCAACTCTGGGAGCATCGACGGAGTGCCCAGCGTAAGGTCATCCTTGTGAGGCAACACACATCCCGGGATCAGTGGCTCTGTCACCAAGCCACTGGCCTGGGCTCCTATCCAACCCCTTTCCCAGGCTGACTTCAGTCCCATGAGAGGCTCTCTTAGCACCTGTTGCTGGTGGCATCTCACCCCATCCGCCCTCCTGCTTGTCCTGGACCTGGAGTGGGCCTGTGCCAGGCGTGTTGAGGTGGAGCACACCCCTGACCTCAGCTGGCCGCCAGCATGGCCGGTCCTCCCGCAGCCCCCCCAACCCAGGCGCTCACCGCAGGGTGGTGACTTGGCACTGGTCGTGCAGCAGCATCTCTCGGAGGTCCCTGCAGGCCTCCGGGCCCAGGCTGTTGAGCTGCAAGCTGGAGCAGAGGGTGGCCCGATGGGAGGGAGAAACCAGAGAAGTTGAGCCGAGGCTGGCCATCCACTGGCCCGTCTCCCCATCCTGCCTCTGCAGCCCACAACTGTCCTCCCTCCTACTGCTCATCCCCTCCACCCACACCCCCACCCACACCCGGCCCGTGGCCCTTCCTCAGTGCCCCCCGGTCTCCCTGGCACCTCCTCCTCCCACCTCTGCCCCGCCAGCCTCTCCTCTTCATGCCCGAGCACGAGGTCCTCACCCCAGCTTCCGGGCGCGCAAGAGGACGGGCATGAGCGTGCGCAGCCCAGCGGGGTCCAGCTGGCAAGAGGCCAAGTTCACCTCGTCCAGGGCATGCCTGCCACTGCCCAGGACAGCTGCCACCACCGTGCACTTGAGGGGTGTCATGCGCACGCCCGCCAGGTCGAGCCGGCGCAGGGAGCCGAGCACCTCGGCAGAGAAGCGCTGGTTCTGGAACTCGTAGTGGAAGAAGAGCTGGTCCAGGAGCTCTGAGGGGGGCAGCGCCCGCCGGCCCAGCTTGCCCAGCTTCTTCTTGATGGCCTGGGCGTTCTCCAGGGCGTCCAGGTTCTTGATGGGGCAGCCGAGCTGGGCCAGCATGGCCCGGTTCTGGGCAGAGAGCAGCCCCCCCATGAACATGGGGAAGAGCTCGAAGACCTCATCCTCGGGGGCCTCGTCGGGGTGGCGCCGGGGGCCCTCCATGCCCAGGATGCTGGCGCCCATCTGGTCCAGGACGTCATCGTTGTTGTAATCCTCCTCTCGGAACATCTCCAGCACCATGGCCCGGGCCACCGCCTCGCGGTTCTTCCCCACCACTCGCCCGAACACGCGTGGGACCACCTGGGAGAGGAAGAGGGCAGCGGCTGTGGCCTCTGCGTGCCGGCTCCCCGCCTGCCCCAGCCGGGCGTCCCTCCTGCACTCGCAGCACGGTCTGTCTGGTCACATGACTGCCTGGCTGCGACGCCTCCCGGGGCTCCCACTGCCTGCACCGAATAGGAAACTGTTCATAACGGGGCCCCATGTGATCTGCCCGGAGTCCTCCCTCAGCCCGCGTGCTCATGCCCTCCAGACACACATTCTTCTTCCCAGCCCCAGGCATGTCCAGCCCAGGAGGTGGAGGGAAGGAAGCAGCAGATAGCGTGCAGTTAGTGTGGAGCCGCTGGTATGATAACTACATCCCCATCTTCAACATCATCCTCAGAGCAATGACGACTGATGGCACATCCCTCCTCCGTCAGCCGGCATCACTGGTCCCTGCCAACCTCATCACAGGCCTCGCACCCTCACCCTCACCCACGCTGCTTCCCTCGCCAATGCTGAGGTTTCTCCGCCTCCAAAGCTCTCTCCTCTTCAGAGGAGCTCCGCCGATTCTCTCTCTGGGGACCCTCAGGGACCAGAGCGACTGCCCCCCTGCACAGAGGCTTCCTTAGCCGAGGCCAGGCCCCGGACACTCGGCGCCCGGCACTGGGCTGTGCAGGCCCTGACCGTGCGTGCTCATTCCATGGTGATGCTGACGGGCCTGTGTTCAGACCGCACGATGAGAAGACGCAGAAACCTGGGGTTCTATTAACTGGTTTTTCTTAGAATCTAGCACAGCGCCTGGCACATGGCAGGCACGCAAATATTCACTGAAGGGAGGAATGTTGGGGATGTCTGCAGCCCCACCGCTCGTCCCTGCAATTGTTCCGAAAGGACAGGAGGCCCTTGCTCGGGGTGCCACCAGGGGTGCTATGGCACCTCCTCTAAAGTATGGTTTGATTTTTTTCACTTTTTCCAGGCGAGGCTCCGGCCATGGGGGGTAGTGCTCTTGTACTGACCCTAATCTGGTGTTGGGATAAGGAACTGTTCCCCTCGGGTCATGAAGAAGCAGATGGAACTGCCCCCTGCTAGGCAGGCCTCCCTCTGAGCGTGGGGCTAAGAACCCTGACTCTACAGTGGAGGGGTGCTGGGCCCTCCAGGGGACCAGTCTCCCACTGCAGTCGGTGAGGCAAGCACATCCTCGAAGGGTGGGCAGCCCCAGGCGCTACCGCCCATCTGAGGAGATGGTGTGAGAAGGGGTGGGCGGCTGAGCCTGTTTTTATGTTTAAAAATTAAATAGCATCCTCACTATGCAGATGAATGTGTTTCACTCTCCCATTAGGCAATGAGACAGAGTCTATTATCCCCATTTCAGAGATAAGGATGAAGTGAGTCGGAGGAATGGTGGCATGAGCGATCCCCTTGGCCTCTCCCCCTGAAACTTCAACAAGTTAACCAACTATAATTCAACAAAAGCCCCTGCTCAACGCAGACGCAGCCTGAGAGACCCTCGCCATGAACTTCTAAAGGTGGGCAACCAGGCCCGGCCAGCGCAGCTCAGTGGTTGAGCGTGGACCTATGAACCAGCAGGTCACAGTTGGATTCCTGGTCAGGGCACACACCCAGGTAGTGGGCTCGATCCCCAGTGTGGGGCGTATAGGAGGCAGCCAATCAATGGTTTTCTCTCATCATTGATGTGTCTCTCTCTCTCTCCCTCTCCTTCTTCTCTGAAATCAACAAAAATATATTTTAAAAAATAATAATAAAGGTGGGCAACCAGGAATGAACAGGGAGATGAGAAGGGAGGAAAGTGCAGATGGAGCCGCAGACACAGCCCCTGCAGCTGGGAGCTCGCTGCTCGGCCTGGAAAAGAGAGGAAGTGGGCAGTAGCAGGCATTTCCTTCTGCTGGGAGGAGGGGGCAGCCGGGCAGGGCCAGTGGAGTGAGTGACAGAGCCAGCAGACGCCTCACAGAGCACAGGTTTCTGCCCTGCGACTCCCCACAGTCGGGCCTGGTGGTGGTGTTTCAAGCAAAGAAACGGAACCACAGAGCCCGCTGCCACTTGGACTCCCAGTACTCGTCTCCTGGTGCCCTTGGAGTTGGGTCCAGGAGCATATGATCTGTAGACCAAGAGCTACTACAGTAGAACCGCTGTTTCCCTCTGTGACTGATCCCCAGGGGGGTGCTTAGAATGGGACCCTACGGAGGTCAGGGGTCACCATTAAGTGAGGACAAAACAAACCCCACCTCCAAGCAGCACCGCTGCACTGTCTTTGGAAGCCATGGAGTTCAAGACAGATCACAGAGGTAAAAAATATTGCAATCCAGCGCCATCTACTGGAAAATAACAGAAAGACCTCTGCAGAGAAAGGGGCTATTGGGTATTAATAAGACAGATATAAAGGTACCAGTAGAGCCGAAACCGGTTTGGCTCAGTGGATAGAGCGTCGGCCTGTGGACTGAAAGGTCCCAGGTTCGATTCCGGTCAAGGGCATGTGCCTGGGTTGCAGGCACATCCCCAGTGGGAGGTGTGCAGGAGGCAGCTGATCGGTGTTTCTCTCTCATTGATGTTTCTGGCTATCTCTCTCCCTTCCTCTCTGTAAAAAAATCAATAAAATATATTTTAAAAAAAGAAAAGGTACCAGTAGAGGCAAAGGAGAGCAGCAAATACCATTAATCACCACGGTAACGAGGATGATCAGAAAGAAAGCTGGAACACCATGGAAATATGTGACATAAATGTCAGAGATTTCAAGATCGCTGTTCTGAAAATACTCAATCAGATGCGAGAATATACAGACAGGCAATTCAATGCACTCAGAAAACAAATCAATGAACAAAACAAGTACTTTACCAAAGAGATTGATCCTTTAAAAAAGGATCAATGTGGTTCAGTGGTTGAGCGTCAAACCATGAGTCAGGAGGTCATGGTTCTATACTCGGTCGGGATACATGCCCAGGTTGCCCGCTCAATCCCCAGTAGGGGGTGTGAAAGAGACAGTCAATCAGTGATTCTCTCTCATCATTGATGTTTCTATCTCTCCCTCTCATTTCTCTCTCTCTAAAATCAATAAAATAAATTTAAGAAAAAAATAATCAGAAATCCTGGAAATGAAGCATGCAATTAAGGAGATTAAACATAAACTACTTGCCCTAGCAGGTTTGGCTCAGAGGATAGCGTCAGCTTGCAGACTGAAGCATCCGGGTTTGATTCCAGCCAAGGGCACATGCCCAGATTACAGGCTTGATCCACAGTGGGGGTCGTGCTCTCTATCCCTCTCCCTTCCTCTCTGAAGTCAATAAAAATATATAGATATTTTAAAAGTAAACTTACTAAACACAGAAAACAGAGCCAACTAGATGGAGGAAAGAATTAGTGATATCAAAGATAGGAATCTAGAAATGATGCAGAAGAAAGAAGACAGACCTGACCATAAAGAAAAATTGCTCAATGGGTAGAGCGTTGGCCTGAGGACTGAAAGGTCCCAGGTTCGATTCTGGTCAAGGGCACATTCCCGGGTTGCGGGCTCAATACCCAGTGTGGGGCGTGCAGGAGGCAGCCAATCAATGACTCACTCATTGATGTTTCCATCTCTCTCTCCCCCTCCTTTCCTTTCCGAAATCAATAAAAAAATATATATTAAAAAGAAAAGTGAAAGAGCTCTATGAGAACCCTCTGACTCCATCAGAAAAAGCAATATTAGAATAATTCTGGAAGAGGAAGAGGGGAATGGAGAGTCTATTCAAACAAACAGTGGGTGAGAACTTCCCAACCTATGGCAAGAACTGAATCCTTGAATCCAAGAAGCAAACAGAACCCTGGTTACTCAATCCAAAGAGGCCCTTTCCAAGGCACTTTATATTAAAACTGTCAAAAATCAGTGACAATGAAAAACTTCTTAAAACAGCCAGGAAAAAGAAGGAAGGGACCTACAAAGGAAAACCCATCAGAACTTCATCTGACTTCTCAGCAGAAACTCTACAAGCCAGAAGAGAGTGGAACCAAATATTAAAATGTCTGAAAGAGAGAAATTACCAGCCATGAATAATATATCCGGCAAAATAATCCTTTAAATATGAAGGAGAAATAAACACGACCCCAGACATAGAGAAGCTGAGGGATTTTATCACCAGAAAAACCTTCATTGCAGGAAATACTCAAGGGAGTTACTCTACCTGAAACAAAGAACATATATTTAAATATATTTTTTAAAAAACTTCTGGGAGCCCTGACTGGTTTAACTCAGTGGATAGAGCATCGGCCTGCAGACTGAAGGATCCCAGGTTCAATTCTGGTCAGGGGCATGTGCCTTGGTTGTGGGTGTGTCCCCAGTAGGGGGCATGCAGGAGGCAGCTGATCGATGTTTCTCTCTCATCGATGTTTCTGGCTCTCTATCCCTCTCCCTTCCTCTCTGTGAAAAGTCAATAAAATATATGAAAAAAAAAAACAAACTTCTGGGATGCGGCAAAAGCAGTAATAAGAGGGAATGGGACCCTACGGATCATTACAGGCCTATTCAAGAAATAAGAGAAATCCCAAGTAAACAACCTAACTTCACATCTTAAAGAACTATAAAAAGAAAAACAAAAGCAACCCAAAGTCAGCAGAAAAAAGGAAATAATAAAAATTAGAGCAGAATGGAATGAAATAGAGAACAGAAAGACTAGACAAAAAAATTAATAAAATGAAGAGCTGTGTTGTTGTTTTTTAAGATTAATAAAATTGACAAACCCCTGGCTAGATTCACTAAGGCAGTGGTTCTCAACCTTCTGGCCCTTGAAATACAGTTCCTCATGTTGTGACCCAACCATAAATTATTTTCGTTGCTACTTCATAACTGTAATATTGCTACTGTTATAAATCGTAATGTAAATATCTGATATGCAGGATGGTCTTAGGCGACCCCTGTGAAAGGGTCGTTCGACGGCCAAAGGGTTCGCGACCCACAGGTTGAGAACCACTGCACTAAGGAAAAAAGCGAAAAGATCCATATAAACAAAATCAGAAATGAGAGAAGTCACCACAGACATCACAGATATACAAAGGATCATGCTAGACTATTATGAAAGATTATATGCCACCAAATTCAATAACCTTCCAGAAATAAGGGCTAGGAGCAGAGGTGTGGAAGAAAACCATCTTAGAACTGTAGGGTTGTTATTAAAGTCCCTGCACCCTCAGCACAATTCACAATAGCTAAGACCTGGACACAGCCCAAGGGCCCATCAGCGGACGAGTGGATAAAACGATGGGGCACATTTACGCCGTGGAACACTGTGCAGCAGTAAAAGAGAAGGGTCTCTTACCCTGTGAGACAGCATGGAGGGGCCTGGAGAGTATCATGCTGAGTGACATAAGCCAGTCAGAGAAAGACAAGTGTCACTGATCTCACTCACATGTGGAATCTAAGGAACAAAATAAACTGATGGACGGAGTGGATCCAGAGACATGGGAGCAGGGAACAGAGTGCGGAATCTCGGAGGGAAGGCGGGGGAGGCTGGGTGGGTGGGAGGTGATCAACCAAGGACCATGGACAGACAATGGGGTGGTGAAGGTCTGGAGGGGGGCAGGGGTGAACTGGAGGGGTGCAATGGGAGGGAAAGGGGGACATATGTAATACTTTTAACAATAAAGATTTTAAAAATAAATAAATAAATAAAGTCCCTGCATCCTCAAATTCCCCTCCCAGCCTGTAGCTTCTCTCCGCCCTTCTTAACGCCCCAGTCCCACTAAAGCCACACTGACCTGGCTGGTACAGCTCAGTGGCGGGCATTGATTCCCTGTCAGGGCACATGCTCAGAATGCGGGCTAGATCCCCAGGGTGGGGCGAGCAGGAGGCAGCCTATCAATGCTTCTCTCTCCCTTTCCCTTCCTCTCTCAAAGCAATAAAATAAAATAAAATATAAAGTAAAATAAAGCCACATTGCCCAAATCTGAAACCAGAGCCAAAGGAAGGGCTCCGAGCTCTGCAGGAGCAGCCCTTTCCTTCTGGGAGGGAAGCAGGAGGCCGCTGGGGGCCGCGCTGGTGTTACCTTCAGCAGGTTAAAGAGCACGGGCAGGATCCGCAGCGGCAGCAGCTTGGCCACGATGCCCAGGACCAGGCTGACGTCCTCCCCGACGCGGCCTGCCAGCTCGGCCACGTCCTTGCCCACCCGCTGCAGCGTGGTCTTGCGCAAGCCCAGCACAATGTAGAGGGCGGCCAGGTACTCCTGCATGGCCGGCACAGTGAACACGAAGGTGCCGGGGTGCCCCGGCTCCACGCACGGGGCCAGGAAGAAGCGCAGGGCGTCCCCGCGGAAGATGTGCAGCAGCTGGAACTCCTCCTCCGTGCGGACGCCCGCCTCCAGGCAGCCGCGCACGTCCTCCTCGGAGAAGCGGGTCTGGCGGGAGGACACCCCCTCGTAGGCCAGCTTGCCCATGGTCCGGGCGGCGTAGGCCATCAGCGACAGCTGCGCGGGGTCGCCGCTGGCCAGCACCTCCCCACTGAAGTTGAGGCGCAGGAAGCTGGTGTAGATGCCGGTGAGGGTCTGGCCGGCCGGGGTGGGCGCGTGCAGGAAGTGCAGGGTGGCGCACACCAGCCAGCAGTAGGAGGGCAGGAAGCAGGCGGCCGTGATCTGGTGGTGGCCCTCCAGGTTCCGGGACAGCATCTCCACTAGGCTGTCCCGCTGCGCCGCCGTGGCCGGGACGTCCGCACCCCCGGCGCCGGGCCCGCAGTCCGGCTGGTGGAGGCGCAGCTGGAAGTAGAGCTTCTGCAGGTTGGTGTCGGAGAAGCCGCAGATCTCGCCGTAGCGGCCCACGTACTTGCTGGGGATGCGGCCCACGGCGGAGGGCCGGGTGGTCACCAGGATGCTGGCCTGGAAGAGCAGAAGCAAGGGTCAGAGAGCCCTTATACCCCGGGAGCGCCTGAGGACCGAGTGTCCCAGGGTGGGAATGACGACTGTAATGAGGATAACTAACCATGACCGTGCACCTGCTAGGAGCCCGCGCACTGTGCGCACAGCGTCTATGTAGTTAGTGCCGCGTCCATCGGCATAACTCAAGAGGAAAAAACAGAAAGAAGTGTGGCAAGTTGGTGACTTGTTCAAAGACACACAGCTGGGAAGTGGTGGGGCCAGGATGTGAACTCGCCCAGGACCTCTCCCCCCAATCAATATGCAAGCCGGCCGGTGTGGCTCAGGGGTTGCGCATTGACCTATGAACCAGGAGGTCACGGTTGGATTCCCGGTCAGGGCCCAGGCCCAGGTTGTGGGCTTGGCCCCCGGTGTAGGGTGTGCAGGAAGCAGCAGATCAATGATTCTCTCATCACTGATGTTTCTCTCTCTCTCTCCCTCTATGAAATCAATAAAAATATATATTTTAACCATGCAGGCCTAAGACACAAAAACTCGTAGGTGGCAAATCAGGGATAGAGAGGCAGGCAGGGGGGCACCCACCTCGGGCAGCATGTATTTGCGCAGCAGGTTGACGAGGATGGCAGCCGGCGCCGCTGGCTCCTGGGGGTCACTGCAGAGCCCCGTGCCTGCCAGCCGGAAGTCCAGGTTGAGCCGCTCCAAGCCATGCAGCACAAACAGCAGGCGAGAGCCCGCTGCGGCCATCAGGGGCAGAACCTCCTTCAGGGCCGTGTAGCGCCGGGCCACCAGCTGGCACAAGGAGGCCGGGGCCAGGCCCAGGGACGACAGGTCCTCACAGGAGAAGGGAATGAGCAGCTCGAAGGCTGGCAGCCGCCCGTAGCACCAGTCCAGCACCATCTTGCGCACCAGTGTGCTCTTGCCGGTGCCCACGGTGCCATACAGGACCACCGTCTGCACCTGGCACCCACAGGCGTCCGGGTCAAAGAGCTGAGACAGGGCCAGGGGGGGGCGCGTGGCCGGGGGTGGCCGCGAAGGGGAACGAAGCTCCGAAGGCGGGCGAAGCAGCTCATCGGGGGCACTCTCACGGACCACGGGGTCCACATGCACCGTGTCTAGTGCAAAGGTCGGGCCGAACTGGCGCTCTTCCCGGGGCAGCCGGCTGAACCACTCAGCCAGGTTCCGGCGGTGCTGCTGGATGGCCTCTGGATGGGAAGGCAGAGGGAACGGGCGGGAAACAGGGCGGGTGGAGTGGGGGAGGGTCAGGCTGCGGCGTCAGACAGCACAGGAGGTGCTGGCGCTCAGATGGTGCCATGCATCCCTCAAAAGACAGTCTAGAAAGGTGGAACCCTGGGGCAGAAAGTGGGGAGCCAGGGGATGAGGGATGCTGAGCCTGGGTTCACTGGCTTCACAATGAGATTAAAGGGAAATCTTTTTCCAACTGCTAGACCCAGTGTGTTAAAGGCAGGGATGGCACCTCCTTCCCAGGGCTTTGCACATGTGTGCACTGCAGGAGAGCTGTAGGAAGGGATGCACAGACAGATGGGTGATGGGTGAGGGCGGTGGCCACTGATGGGTGATGCCAGTGGGTCCTCCATGCCTCTCTCCCTGCCTGCTTCTCCCCCAGACCCCTCCCCCGACCCCCACCCGGGATCCCCGCCAGCCCCTCCCCTCAGGCTGGCCAAGGAACCAATCTCTTTACCAGCAGCAGAGATGCTCCGTAACGCCGGTCCATGCCTCCCTGACGGGGGAACACTGCCCACTGAACTTCCATAGTGATGGGTAAAGGCCCTGGGAGCAAGGAGAAGGGATGAGCTGGGGCTTGGCTGCTGAGCTCAGTCCCTGCACAAGCGTGGAGCCCAGGCCTGTTTGGAATGAGGAACTTCTGGCTTCCTGAGACCCAGGCCCAGACCTGGACACCCAGGTTAAGACTCTGACTCTCACCCCTCCCAGAGACTGAAGTCTCACCCCTCGCCCTCCAGCCCCCCAGAGCTGCCTGTCTGGAACTCAGGAATTCAGCCTGGTCCCTGCCAGACTCCACCCACCTCCCACAGATCCACCCACTGGCTGACTTGTGCTGTAAATAATATAAGGCAACTTCCTCTTAAGCCTGGTGCTCTCTCCAAGTCCTGACCCTTCCCAGGCTCCTCGGCTATGCCCAGGTATATTCTAAGGCAGTGGTTCTCAACCTTCCTAATGCCGCGACCCTTTAATACAGTTCCTCACGTTGTGGTGACCCCCAACCATCAAATTATTTTCGTTGCTACTTCATAACTGTAATGTTGCTACTGTTATGAATCATAACGTAAATATCTGATATGCAGGATGTATTTTCATTGTTACAAATTGAACATAATTAAAGCATAGTGATTAATCACAAAAACAATATGTAATTATATATGTGTTTTCCAATGGTCTTAGGCGACCCCTGTGAAAGGGTCGTTCGACCCCCAAAGGGGTCGCGACCCACAGGTTGGTGACCCACAGGTTGAGAATCACTGTTCTAAGGTATGACATCAAGGCCTCACCTAGGGGGGCCAAGGGGACACCCGCCTTTAAGGGCCCAATTCCAGTGGATCATCCAGGGGATATTTTCATCTGCAGAGAGAAGAGAGAAGGAAGAAATAGCATCCAGATCCCACCCATATTTCCCCACCAAGACACAGACCCATGTCTATCTCAAACCCCCCTTATTTGCTCTTACACATCATGTACCACCCCTCTGTAGCAGCTATGATGCAATTTTATATTATACCCTGTGACCACTGGATTAACATTCATTTCCACCACCACCCACCACAAGAGCAGGATCACATCTTTTTTTACACAATTATATACTTAGAACTTAGCACAATTATATACTTGGCACACAGCAGGCACTTAAAAAATATTTGTTGGCCCTAGCCGGTGGTTAGAGTGTCGGCCTGCACATCAGATGGTCGTGGGTTAGATTCCTGGTCAAAGGCACATACCTCGGGTTGCAGGTTCCCCAGCCCCAGTTGGGTGCGTGCAAGAGGCAACCAATCGATGTGTCTCTCTCATGTCAATGTTTCTCTTTCTCTCTCTCTCTCTCTTTCTCTCTCTCTCTCTCTCTCTCTCTCTCTCCCTCCCTTCCCTCCCTTATACTCTCTATAGAAATCAATGGAAAAATATTATTGGGGAGGACTAAAATATATATATTTGTTGAATACAAAATGAAATCAGACAAGTGTTCCTGGACTTATTTAGCTACAGGAAACCTCACCTAGGCTGACTCCCCTATTTCAGGATGAGAAAAAGGAAGCTGAGAGAGATGAGGTGACTTGCCCAAGGCCAACAGCTAGTGAACCCCAGAGCTGGGACTGGCACCCCTGGCGTCTGAATCCCTGCCTTCTTGGAGGCACCATCTGGACTCAAAAGGAAGCAAGAGGCAGAAACAGAAACCCCTGCTGCCAACTTACTTGCTGGCTGGGGTGCTCTTGCCAGGCCAGGCCCCCAAAAGGCCCAGGGCAGATGGCGACTCCACCTCATGGTAGAAGAGACGGTCCGAGCCAGGGGTTGGCACACCACCTTCTATCCTGTTCCCCTGTAAAAAGAATGGTGTGAATGGACCGTGCTTGCCCTTCCCTCTCCCACCTCCTTGTGCAGCCAAGGAAAGTCCTTCTCCTCAGGAAAGCATGAGCCTTTCCTGAAATGTCAGCATTGCTACAGCCCTGGCCTGGCCTTCAGAACTCCTCCCTCTTCCACATCCCCCACCTGAGTGATCCGTTTTATCTCCTCCATCCTAGTGCCTCTCCCCTGGGGCTTCAGGAAGGTCTTTCCCCTGAGTTTCACCCTAGTGAATGGCCAATGTAGGGGTCCTTTTTTTGGCTTGACTGCCAGCAAGCTCAGATGAGTCCTGTGTTCATTTCCAGTGGTTTTTCTAAGCCAACCTTTTTCAGTAATAATATTCTACTCTTCTCTGCATTCCCTCCCCCCAGGTATCAGGTCCTTTTAGCTGAGTTTTCACAGTTTATGACTTTATCTTCTCTGTGACATTTATGTATGCTGCCTTTGAGGCTGGCCTAAATAATAAATAAATAAGGGGAACCAAGATGGCAGCATAGGTAAATGCTGGTACTCACCATCTCCCACAACCATATCAAAATTACAATTAGCCCTAGCCAGTTTGGCTCAATGGATATTGTCAACCTGCCAACTGAAGGTCCCAAGTTCAATGCTGGTTAAGGGCTCATGCCTGGGTTGGGCTGTGGGCTCAGTCCCAGTGGGGGATGTGCAGAAGGCAGATGATCAATGATTCTCTCTCATCATTGATGTTTCTATCTCCCTCTCCCTTCCTCTCTGAAATAAATTTAAAAAAATTTTAAATTTACAACTAAAATACAGAACAACCATGATTCAGAACTGCCTGAAACCTGGCTGAATGGAAGTCCTACAATTAGAGAAGAAGAAAGTGCTTTGAGACTGATAGAAGGGGTGGAGGTACAGAATGAGCTGGTCTGGCACCCATGTATGGCGTTTTTTTAATCGGGAGGGATAGCTCCAAGGCATCCTATGAGAAGCAGGGGGCCCGAGCCCCACACCATACCCCCAGCCCAGAGTTCCAGAGCTGGGAAGAGAAGTCCCCATATTTTCAGGCTGTAAAAACCAGCAGGGATTGTGGCTGAGTGACACAGAGGTTGCTGGAGTCCCAGGTGCTCCTATTAAAGGGCCCAAATATTAACTTACATGCTCTGCTTCCTCTGAGCTCCAGAGCCCAGCAGCAGCTTTAGGGGAAGCCAGAGACATAAGGGGAGAAACTGGACTGTCTGGCAATGGGGCAGGAACTCAGAAGCAGCTTTCTCCAAGACAGGGGTGCTCACAGGGGTCACTGTTCCTATGCTGGGACCTCCCCAGTTGTAGAGCTGACTAGAAGCCATATTTGAGTCTCCATCAGCCGGGTGTACACTGTTTGCTCCATCCTAGTGACTCCCTGAGACCCCACCCCATCCAATTTTCAGCCTCACCCACGCAGTTTGGAGCTGCTTTTCCATATGAATGGCCTGTCCTAGCTCAGGCTTCAGACTTTGCTAAAATCTCTTAAACAAGCAGCAGCTGGAGTCAGCATGCCCCCAAACCTATCAATAAAAGACCAAAGACCCAGCACTGGCACCAGCCTGCCTTGCTTCATAGCTGGGCCTCACAAGCCCAATACAAGTAGCAGTCATCTGCAGATCTCTCTGTAGCTCCTACTGGGTAGCCCCAGGAAGTGGCTGACTGTGCACCTCCCAGGAGGTCCCAGAGCCAGTGTACCTGGTGGACAGCTTCAGACCATAGCAGATTACAACTCTACACATCCACAGTGACACACTCAATAGGCAGACTCAGTGAGCACCAAAGCCCAACTGAAGCAAGTCCTGCTCCACAGGGGTGTCTCCTGCACAGCAGCTCTTCCATTGTAGACTCAGTTGGTCCTCACAATCAATTGGTCTGGGGGTCAATTCCTCTCAGGGACACTTGCCAACAGTAATCAAGGCTCAACTACAAGACTGAGGAGGCTGAGCCACTGTGCCCTACAGGACACCTACTACACAAGGCCACTCTACCAATTCAGAAGACAGCTTCAAGCGTACCAACATTCGCATTATGGGGGTGCCAGAAGGAGAAGAGAGAGAGCAAGATGTTGAAAACCAATTTGAAGAAATAATGACAGAAAACGTCCCCTACCTGGTGAAAGAAATAGACTTAAAGTTCAGAAAGCACAACGAATCCTAAACAAGAAGACCCAAAGAGGCCCACACCAAGACACATCATAATTAAAATGTCAAGGGCTAAAGACAAAGAGAGAATCTTAAAAGCAGCAAGAGAAAAGTAGTTAGTTACCTACAAGAGAGTACCCATATGACTGTCACCTGATTTCTCAACAGAAACTTTGCAGGCCAGAAGGGAATGGCAAGAAATATTCAAAGTGATGAATAGCAATGACCTACCATCAAGATTACTCTACCCAGCAAAGTTATCACTTAGAATTGAAGGTCCAATACAGATCTTCACAGACAAAAAAAAAGCTAAAGGAGTTCATCACCACCAAACCAATATTATATGAAATGATGGAGGGTATTCTTTAAGAAAAAGAAAAGAAGAAGAAAAATATGAACAATAAAATGATAATGAATACATATCTACCAATAACTGAATCAAAAAATAAAAATAAATGAACAAGAAATCTAATGAACAAAATAAACAGATGAATAAAATAGAATCAAGAGGCATGGAACAGATTGATTAATCTCAAAGAGAAGGGGGATGGGCGGGGATGGGAAGAGATTAACCAAAGGTCTTATATGCATATATGCATTACCTGTGGACACAGGCAATAGGGTGGTGAAGGACTGGGATGGGGCAAGAACAAAGTAGAGGGGGGCAATGGAGAGGTAAAAGGGGGACATCTGTAATACTCTCAACAATAAAGATTTAAACAAATAAAAAATAAGTTAATGAGCCCTAACCAGTTTGGCTCAGTGGATAGAGCTCGGCCTGCGGACTGAAAGGTCCCAGGTTCGATTCCGGTCAAGGGCATGTACCTTGGTTGCGGGCACATCCCCAGTAGGAGGTGTGCAGGAGGCAGCTGATCAATGTTTCTCTCTCATCGATGTTTCTAACTCTCTATCCCTCTCCCTTCCTCTCTGTAAAAAATCAATAAAATACATTAAAAAAAAATAAGTTGGAGAAACCAAGATGGCGGCATACATAAACACCGGAGTTTGCTGTCTCGAACAACCACTTCAAAAATACAACTAAAAGACAAAAGGGACATCATCCAGAACCACAGGAAGGCGGGCTGAGTGGAAATTCTACAACTAGAAGGAAAAAGAAAAGCATACCGAGATTCAGAGGAGGCACAGTACGGAAGTAAAATACTAAGGTGTGGAGGTGCATGCGGAGCGTGCTGGCGGCTGAGGGCACGGTTGTCGTTTTCAATCGGGAGTGAGTCTCAGGCTCTGAGCTCCAGTTCCGGGCAAGTCTCTAGGGACCCAGACTCATACAGGAGAAGTGGGACTGTCTGGCATCGGTCGAAACCTGAGGGCAGCTTTCTCTCTGAGGGGCTTGCTGTGATTACTGGGACACTGAGAAGCAGAGCCTCTGAGGGCAAGACTGAGAGCAGCCATAACTGCTAGCCCCGCCCTGTTGATCCTGTGGGACCTGCCCCGCCCAAGCCCTGCAGGGAGGCTTTTGCTGGATAGCCTCAGGCAAAGGCTAGATTAGCACCTCCCTAGAGATCCAGGAGCCAGGAAACCCAGAGGTCAGAGTGGGACCATCCAGTTTGCAGCTCCGTGGAACCATAAAGGACACACTCAGGGGGCAGACTCAGTGAGCACCAAAGCCCCATTAAAGCAAGTCTTTCCCCATAAGGGTATCTCCAGCACAGAAGTTCTCCCACTGTAGACATAGCTGATTCTCACAACCAATTGGCCTGGAGGTCAATTCCTCTCAGCAATAACTACAACAATCAAGGTTTAACTACAACAAGACTGTGCACAAAGCCCACAAGGGGGTGCACCAAGAGTGTCTACCTCAGGTAATTGGGACACTTAGCACAGAAAGTCACTCTATTGACACAGCAAAGCATAAAAAAATGCCAAGACAAAGAAACAGGACACAAATGACAGAAATGAAGGAAAGCAAACTGCTGGATACAGAGTTCAAAACCACACTTTTAAGGTCTTTAAAGAACTGTCTAGAAGCCGCTGATAAATTTAGTAAGGCCCTCGAAAAGACTGGTGAAACCGCCGATGAATGTAGTGAGATCCTCAAGAAATCTAATGAGACCCTCAATGTTGTGATAAAGGACCAACTAGAAATTAAGCATACACGGACTGAAATAAAGGGTATTATACAGAGTTCCAACAGCAGACTAGAGGATCACAAGAATCAAGTCAAAGATTTGAAATACGAAGAAGCAAAAAACACCCAACCGGAAAAGCAAAATGAAAAAAGAATCCGAAAATACGAAGATAGTGTAAGGAGCCTCTGGGACAGCTTCATGCATACCAACATCAGAATTATAGGGGTGCCAGAAGAAGAGAGAGAGAAAGATATTGAAAACCTATTTGAAGAAATAATGACAGAAAACTTCCCCCTCCTGGTGAAAGAAATAGACTTCCAAGTCCAGGAAGCGCAGAGAACCCCAAACAAAAGTAATCCAAAGAGGACCACACCAAGACACATCATAATTAAAATGCCAAGAGCAAAAGACAAAGAGAGTATCCTAAAAGCAGCAAGAGAAAGACAGTCAGTTACCTACAAGGGAATACCCATACGACTGTCAGCTGATTTCTCAACAGAAACTTTTCAGGCCAGAAGGGAGTGGCAAGAAATATTCAAAGTGATGAATACCAAGAACCTACAACCAAGATTACTTTATCCAGCAAAGCTATCATTCAGAATTGAAGGTTAGGTAAAGAGCTTCACAGATAAGAAAAAGCTAAAGGAGTTCATCACCACCAAACCAGTATTATATGAAATGCTGAAAGGTATCCTTTAAGAAGAAGAGGAAGAAGAAGAAAAAGGTAAAAATACAAATTATGAACAACAAATACACATCTATCAACAAGTGAATCTAAAAATCAAGTGAATAAATAATCTGATGAACAGAATGAACTGTTGATTATAATAGAATCAGGGACATAGAAAGGGAATGAACTGACTATTCTTGGGGGGAAAGGGGTGTGGGGGGTGTGGGAAGAGGTTGGACAATAATCGTGCACCTATGGATGAGGACAGTGGGTGGGGAGTGAGGGCGGAGGGTGGGGCGGGAACTGGGTGGAGGGGAGTTATGGGGGGGAAAAAGAGGAACCAATGTAATAATCTGAACAATAAAGATTTAATTAAAAAAAATAAGTTAATGAACTTCCTACTTGACATCTCCAAGTATCCTGCCAATACTTGAAACTTCACACATGGAAAACAAAACTCCTCATTCCCCTCCCCTTTCAGTGACTTCACTGCAAACCTTCCCATTCACGATTTACACTAGGAATCTGACTTCTTTGTCTGCAAATCCCCCCTCCCTCCTTTACAGTGGAAACAGGCTTTGCCAGCCTGTTCTGATTGCATTATCCGTACTGTCCCTGTGCGAATGCAGACCTTCTGCAGACTTCCGGGGACCCCTCCCCCTTACTGGCCTCTCTTCAGTCTCATCATTCCAACCCCTCATCCCAGACACCAATCAGCTCCCTGAAACCCTAGGTTATAAATAGAGCACAAACACCTGGCCCACACCAACTGTTTTTGAGTTTGCCCCAACCCGCACGTCACTTGCCAGGTTCATTGAATTCTTGCTGGCACCTTCCTGTGTTCAAACACTTTCTCCAGATTGGAATGACCTCTTCCCCCCCCCACCCCACCCCCGGTCAGCATCCTCCCCAATCTTTTAAGACCCTGCCCACAGGTCCTGTCTCCCGAAAGTCGCCCCTGGTTCCTCTAGGCTCCCTGACGCGGAGCCAGCTGCTCTTTGGCATCTGATTTCCAGAGACATGGCTCCTCACGGGCAGGGCACACTTAGGGGCACTGGCTGCGCCAGGCCCACCGCCAGTGGGGCCAACCAGTGGTGACCCGGGCGGTGGAGGGGGGCTGAGAGAGGCCCTGGAAAGCCGAGGAAAGCTGGGAAACTAGCTCGGGGTGATCCAATCAGACCCAGGGCCACGACTCAAGCGGGGACTCGCAGAAGCGGGGAAGGGCAATGCTCCCAAGATCACCCCGGGTCGGGGCAGCGAGAAAAGGAGGCGACTCGGCAGGGGAAGTGCAAGGGCTGAGCTCCCCAGACCAGCGCTCCTCCCCCAAACTGGGTCCCAATAGCCTCGGCGTTCCCGCGGCTTCGGACCGGGAACAGAGCCGGCCCGGAAGCCCACCCACCGCTCGGCGGAGCAGCGTCGTCCTCCGGCCCGAACTCCAACGACGCTTGCGCAGCCCCGCCCGCCACGCCCAGGCCACGCCCCGCTCAGCCACGCCCCGCGCGCCCAGGGGCCCGGGATCCCGCCGTCCGCCAGCGTCTCCCACTGGCGCCGGGTCCCCGGCGTCCTGCCCGCCCGCCTGGCATCCGGCCCTGGCGGCGGGCACGGGAGAGGGCGAGGCCAGGCGACCCAGGTCCTCGGTCCCGGGGGCCGGCGGACGGCAAGGGGGACCGGCGCCCGGAGAGCAGGCTGGGGCGGGGGCGGCTCCCCGCGCGCCCCGGCCCCGCCCTCCGGTCTTCCCCCCGGGCGGCCCGGCTGGTCGGACTGCCCCCGCAGGCTGCCAGCGCCAGGCCACTCGGGGGCCTCACCGACCACCTCCGGGGAGGGCTGGTTGTTTTGCCCATTTTACAGCTGGAGGAGCCGCGGCATGGAAGGGTGCAAGGACTCGCGCAGGTGAGCCCGATTGGGAAGCGAGAGTCAGAACCAGAATCGGGTCGAGCCTCCCTGGGCGCCCCGCCGTGCCGAGGCGGTCCTCCCTCTGGCCTCTTCTCCAAGGCCGCAGCCTACCTCCCGGCAGAGGCCCCGTCCAGCGCTCCTTGGCCCCTTCCTTCCGCCCCTGGCGCTGCGGACCAGACCTGTGCGCGGCTTCTGGTCACTTGGGTCAAGGAAGGAGGACGAAAGGGGCCAGAGCAGCCGCGTCCACCCCAACCTGCGCGTCTTGTGTGGCACCCAGTCACGGCCTAGCCCTGGAGCTTCCTGGTCCTCAGAGCCCCACCCGCTCCCATGCAGGACACACCCCGGGCCTGTCGTGATGGAGGAGCCACCCACCACCACAGCAGGGCATGCCCACATGCCAGCACGCGCGCCAGTGTGCACGGACAGGCGTCACTGGGGAGCGCAGGGGCTGCTGGGGCGGGGCTGTGTGATCGCCACCCCCACCCCCCCAGGTAGCCCAGCGGTTCCCAGCGGGGCACACGCCCCACAGGGGGACAGTTTGATAGTTACGGGGGCAATTCGAAAATGAGTTATTAACAGTGAATTTTTTAATTTCTTATGGTTCTAGGGGCCTCATATACAGTATATAAATATATATTTTGACATACTTATGCATTTCAGTTCTCTATTATGTTTTGAAACTTCATTTTCTATTTTTTCATATCACTTCATATTTTTTTGCAATAATTTCTTCCTCAGTACTTCAACTGTCCTTTCGTTCTTTTATTTTTCTCTTTTATGGATGCCCTGTTTTTTGGAAGCTTGTTTAGACCAAGTTAATGGCCTTTTAGGCCTCCTGCATGTGAATAGCTCACGTTTTGAATAATGAGGATTGTATGTCACGGGGGCATCAGGGTTTTAGAGATGCTTAGGTGGGGCATGGCCAAAAGAAGGTTGGGAACCACTGGTCTAGACCGAAGGCAGTGCTGATGAACACATGGTATTGGGGTGGTGCTGAACAAGGGGTGCAGGGACCATATAGACTCCAGCAGCTCCCCTCCAGGGGCCCAGATGATGGTCCTTCAGAGGAGACAGAGGCTTAGGAAAGTCCTGGGGATTGGGGGGAGCATGAACTGCCTCTGGCAGAGGAGATGACTGCTGAGCTGGATTCTAAGAAATAAGGCCAGGCCCCACTGGCTTGGCTCAGTGGATGGAGCATCAGACCCAAGGGTCCTGGGTTCGATTCCAGTCAAAGGCTCCTCCCCAGCCCCGGCCCTGGTCAGGGCGCATGCAGGAGGCAACCAGACAATGTGTTTCTCTCTCATCGATATTTCTCTCTGTCTTTCCCTCTCCCTTCCATGCTCTCTAAAATCAGTGGGAAAATATTCTCAGGTGAGGATTAAAAAAAGAAAGACGTCCAGGAAGGGAATTCCAGGCAGCAGGGGAAATGGCACGTTTGCATTGAAAGAGGTATTCTGAAAGGGGAGTAGAAAGGGCTGGGGAGAGGGAAGTAGTCACCCAATGAATGTGGGCTGATGTGGCATTTTGGGCCTGGGGACTCCCCTCGCTTCACCCCCCTTACCACATCGTGTGAGGCAGAGGGCCCCTGGCTGCAGTGACTTGCCCCAGCTCAGAGCAGGTTCCCTCCCCCGGGTATGACAGTCCTGTCAGCTTTTGTAAAGTTTTAGCTTTTTGGTTTTTTTTTTAAATTGATTTCAGAGTGGGAGAGAGAGAGAAATACCAATGATGGGAGGAAATCGATCGGCTGCCTCCTGCACAGCCCCACTGGGGACCAATACCATAACCCGGCATGTGCCCTGACTGGGAATGGAACCATGATTTCTTAGTCCATAGGTCCACGCTCAACACTCAGCCACACCAGTCCGGCCATGTCAGCTTTTTAATAACATAGGATTTGACTGGCCTCGGGTGGCCTGGAGTCCTCTGGGTCTGCTGGGGCGCGTGCTGTCACCTGACCTCAGGATGGGTGCCAGGCGCTGGGGAGAAGTCTGGGTCGCCTCTGCCCTCCAGCACCTGGCACAGCCCTGACAGGTGGCTGTGTGGCAGTGATCTCGGAGGCCAGGAAGGCCGCCGGCCGCAGGGCTGAGTGGGCCCATTTCAAAGCTCGCTGGGCTGGGGAGGGCGTTTCCACCCCATCTGGGGGCAGGGACTGGTGGAGAAATCGCAGGTGCTTCTCCCTGGCGGTGGCGAGAGCACTGTAACCTGAGAGCTTGTGCAAGTCACTTCTCCAGCCCTGGGCTTCCTCTTCTGTAAAAGAGGGAAGCAGCAAGAATCTAACGAGCTCCCTTCGCAAAGACTCCAACCGCCCCGCCCCCCCCGCCCCCCCAGCCACCCCTCCCTGGGCCTGTGTGGCCTTCCCTGGCGCTGGATGGGCTGCTCATCTTAGCAACCAAGGGAATTTACAAACCGGAATGTATAGTGGCTTTAGTCTTTCGGGGGTGTTTGCATTTTCAAAGAGAAAGAGTAAAGCTGAAGAATCTTAAGAAAAACGATCTAATGGTGAAATGTTGTGCTCTCTGAGTTTACAGAGCCAAATACTGGCATGAGCCCTGGCCTGTGTGACTCAGTGGATAGAGCATCAGCCTGTGGACTGAAGGGTCCTGGGTTCGATTCCAGTCAAGGGCACATGCTGGGTTGTGGTCTCGATCCCCAGTGGGAGGTGTGCAGGAGGCAGCCAATCAATGATTCTCTCTCACCATTGATGTTTCTATCTCTCTCTCCCTCTCCCTTCCTCTTTGAAATCAATATATATATATATATATATATATATATATATATAATCTAATAAAAGAGAAACATGGTAATTGGCGTACAACCGCTACCCTTCCCATTGGCTAATCAGGGAGATATGCAAATTAACTGTCAGCCAAGATGGCGGCTGGCAGCCAGGCAGCTTGAAACTAACATGAGGCTTGCTTGCTTCAGTGATGGAGGAAACCAACGTTCCCCGCCTGACTTGCAGGCCTCTGAGCCTGCAGTTTGAAACATTTTAACAAATGTAGAAGCTAAAAAAAAACACCCAGAAACCAGCTTTCAGCGAGCTGGGATCTCAGAGCTGGAGTCAGAGCTGGAGTTATACATTGTTTCGATTACCTACTTTCAGCAGCGGAGGCCTAAGAGCTGGAGCCTCAGAGCTAAAGCTGGCCCAGAATTAAAAAAAGAAAAAAGAAAAAAAGGAGCAGTTGGGAGCTTCCGTCACCCGCCAGCCTGAAAACAGCCCTCAGCCCCTCACCCAGACTGGCCAGGCACCCCAGTGGGGACCCCCACCCTAAAGGGTGTGTGACCAGCTGCAAACAGCCCTCAGCCCCTCACCCAGGCTGGCCAGGCACTCCAATGGGGACCCCAACCCTGAAGGGTGTGTGACCAGCTGCAAACAGCCATCATCCCCTCACCCAGGCTGGCCAAGCACCCCAGTGGGGACCCCCACCCTGAATGGTGTGTGACCAGCTGCAAACAGCCATCATCCCCTCACCCAGGCTGCCCAGGGACCCCAGTGGGGACCCCCACCCTGATCCAGGACACCCTTCAGGCAAACCAGCCGGCCCCCACACGTGCACCAGGCCTCTGTCCTATGTAGTAAAAGGGTAATATGTCTCCCAGCACCAGGATCAGCGGAGCCGCGAGGCCTCCCAGCACCAGGATCAGCGTGACAGGGGGCAGCACCCAAACCCCCTGATTGCCCTGCGGCTCTGTTTGTGACAGGGGGTGGGGCAACAACCTCCCTATAGGCCCTGCTCTGTTCCTGACAGGGGAAGGCGCCCCAACCCCCTGATCAGCCCTGCTCTGTGCCTGATAGGGGGGAGTTCCCCAACCCCCTGATCACCCTGCGGCTGTGTGACGGTGCGGCGCCCCAACCCCCTGATCGGTCCTGCTTTGTGTGTGACAGGGTGCGGTGCCCCAACCCCCCCACCCCACGGGCCCTGCTCAGTGTGTGACAGGGTAGAGCCATAACCTCCCCATCGACCCTGCCCTGAGTGTGACAGTGGCGGCGCCCCAACCCCATGATCGGCCCTACTCTGTGCGTGACGGGGGGAGCTTCCCAAACTCCTGATCGGCCCTGCTCTGTGGGTGATAGAGGGCGACGCCCCATCCGCCCCCCACGGGCCCTGCTCTGTGTGTGACGGGGTAGAGCCATAACCTCCCCATCGGCCCTGCCCTGAGTGTGACAAGGTGCGGCACCCCAACCCCCTGATCCACCCTGCTCTGTGTGTGACAGGGGGCAGTGCCCCAACTCCCCTATCAGCCCTACTCTGTGAGTGACAGGGGGGAACTCCCCAACCCCCTAATCGGCCCTGCTTTGTGCGTGACGGGGGGTGGCGCTGCAACCTCCCCATTGACCCTGCCTTGAGTGTGACAGGGGGCGGTGCCCCAACCCCCCAATTGGCCCTACCCTGAGCGTGACTGAGGGTGGCATCGCAACCTCCCAATCCACCCTGCTCTGTGCATGACAGGGGGTGGCGCCCCAACTCCCCAATCGGCCCTGCTCTGAGCCTGACCAGGGGCTGCACCTAGGGATTGGGCCTGCCCTCTGCCACCCGGGAGCAGGCCTAAGCTAGCAGGTCGTTATCTCCCGAGGGGTCCCAGACTGCGAGAGGGCACAGGCCGGGCTGAGGGACCCCCCCCCCAAGTGCACAAATTTTTGTGCACCAGGCCTCTAGTATATATATGTATAATGTAAATTTTTTAAAACAACAACAAATATTGGCATCACTTTGTGAGATGGTGGCACCCAGAATGCCCCTATAACTAGCTAGGATTTCAGGGGTTGGATTTCTTTCCATTTCCCACTCCCACCCTCCACCCCCATAAGAAGCAAAGCTAGTCCATCTCCAGGCAAATAAACAGTCAGTCCTAGATGGGACCCTAATCTAGCCCCAGTCAATTAGCTCCCTGAGCACAACCAGGTGCTCCCCGCAGCTGGCCAGGTGGGTGCAGTCCCTTCCTTCAGTCCCCAAGCTTCAGGGTCGGAAGGGACACGGGTGAGACAACATCTGCTTCTTGCCATCCTGCCGCCAGCCCACAAGGACTTCTGGACAGTTACTCCAAAGCTCAGGCTGCCAGACCCATCTGCAGCCCTGGTGGTTGATGGCTCAGCCCTCGTAAGTGTGGCCCCGAAGGAAAGGAGAGAGGAAGAGGAGGGGAGAACTGGGGTGAGCTCAGTGTGGTCTCCCACTCTCATCCTAGGGCTTAGGTTGCAGGTTTGAGCCTACTTCTCATCGCCCAGGGGCACCAGGAGGCTCCGTCAGTTCTGAGGAGAAGTGTATTCCTCTGGCAAGAGCACACCCATGCAGCAGGCACAGGGCACCCACACGGCTAGCGGGCCCGCCATGAGCAGTGTCATTGGTCGATGTCAAGGACGAGGAGCAGAGAGCCAGAAGACCTGGTTCCTGGTCCATCTTCATTAGCTAAGGGTCCCTGGACAAGTGATTTAATCCAAGTCTCAGCGTTCCCATCTGCAGAATGGGTTGCCATGAGGGATAATGCAGGATTATCATGGACTCCCTTGAGATAATACACAGGAAGCATTTGTAAGATGTAAAACACGACCTAGATACTGCACCAGGTACGCATTTCCTAGTTGACATACACCTAGGACTCACCCTCCCCTGCCACAGGCTCCCCACAGCTCACAAACTTCTTGTCCAGTGCTTTGAAGACCCTCACAGACCATGGTCTCAGGTCCAGACCCACACACATGTACACGCTGCATACTGTATAAATATAGGTTTTATTAATAACGGTGAAATCCCACAAATCAACTGGCATCCTGTGTGATGGGGAGAACCTGTGGCGGGTGAGAGAAGGTGGAGCGGTGTATGCACAGTAATAAGAGGGAAAGAACAGCCAGGCCGAGATGGCTCAGGGTGAGCATCCACCTGTAGACAGGGCGCATGCCTGGGCTGCGGGCTCCATCCCCAATGGGGCGTGTGCAGGAGGCAGCCAATTAGTGATTCTCATTACTGCTGTTTCTATCCTTCTCTCCCTCTCCCTCCCTCTCTGAAATAAATAAAAATATATATATAATTTTTTTTTTTAAAGAAAAGAGTCCTAGGGAAGGAAAATCAGGCATGGAATGAACCTGGACCCACCAGAAAATCCAGACACGCTCCAGGTGTGGTGTTTCACCCCTGGAGCTCAGGGTGTGTCCAGGGGGTAGAGAGATGGCAAGAGTGTGAGGGAGCAGCACGTGCTGGGGAAGGAATGGAGGAGTGAGAAAGCCAGCGTGGCACACAGGGCCCCGGGTGGCAGTGGCCAAGGCCGATGGATGCCCCTGCTTGTGCTTGTGTCAGGCCCTGAACTCCAGGGGACGAGTGCCCTGTGCCCCCCCTGGCTCGGGGGGAAGGGAAGCCTGGGGGGTAGAACCTACAGACCCGAAGATGCCCTGGACAGCATAGCCTCATCCTTCCTGTCAGAGCAGGACCCCGGGAGGAGGGTGGCGCTGCCCTCCCTGCAGCGCCCGCCAGCACCAGGCCACCATCACGGTTCCTCTGAGCCCCGCGGACAGCAGGTGTGAGGGCTGAGGGGCCTGGTCACGGGTCTGTGCCTGGACTCCTGAGAGGCGGGCGTGCAGGCCCACGGGGAGCAGAGGAGGGAGGCCTGGGCTTCTCCCACTCACCCCGGAGGGGAGTGCGTTCTGCAGTCCAGGTGGCGGGCGAGACAGAGACGTTACTGCAGAGATGCCACCAGGCCCTGCCTGGCCAGAGGGGCGGGAAGGGGAAAGGGGATCCCAGGGCCCCACGTGGCTCCCATCCCCTGGACTGGGAGGGTGGTGCAGACAGAAACCCAGCTTCCGTCCAGCAGATTGTCCCATTAGCGGGGGGGCGGGGGGGAAGGGGGGGAGGGGGGAAGGGGGGGGAGGAAGAGTCTGCCAGAGCCCTTCCTACCCATTCTAATGTCCACACGGGACTTCCAGGGACCCCGTCAGGGCCCAGCCCTGGACCTCCACTTTGTAACAGCTGTTTACAACACTTGTGTGGTTGGGACCCCCAGAGGGGGCCACTTTGGTCAGTTGTAAGTGGGGCGCGGGGAACCTGGGGCCCCCAAGCAGACAACAGAGGGGCGCTAGGGCCGGAGGGAGCATGATGGCCCCGTGGCCTTTGCATGCAGGCCTGGAAGAGAGAAGCGGGGAAGCTACACACCACACCGCCCTGGGAGGCTCCTGGGCACAGTGTGGAGGGCCGCGGCCTGGGCGAGTGGACAGAGGGCAGGGCAGCTGGGCCAGCACCCGGGGTCCAAGTCCACAGGTTAAAACAGTCCCAAAGGGCTGGATCCAGGCTGCCTGCTGCGGGGGCCGGGCACAGGCGGGGCCAGGCTCTATCTCTCCGACTTGACCCGGTACCTGAGCACGAGGTATGCCAGCAGCCGCAGGGCCAGGAAGAAGATGCCCAAGACCAGGAAGTCCACGTACAGCTTGGCGTCCTCCACATCCAGCGCGCGGAGGATGCTCTGCGGCTCCCGGAATGGGCAGCGCTCCTCCCGGAACGGGCAGGCCAGGTCCCCGCGCCCCAGGCCGTACACAGTCAGGATCACACCCTCAAAGCCATACCTAGGCGAGCAGGGGTGTCAGAACAGGGGACTGTGGAGGTCACTGTCCATCAGAGCGGGGGACAGAGTGGAGGTCACTGCCCATCAGAGCAGGGGACAGAGTGGAGGTCACTGTCCATCAGAGCAGGGGACAGAGTGGAGGTCACTGCCCATCAGAGCAGGGGACAGAGTGGAGGTCACTGCCCATCAGAACGGGACAGAGTGGAGGTCACTGCCCATCGTAACGGGGGACTGTGGAGGTCACTGTCCATCAGAGCGGGGGACAGAGTGGAGGTCACTGTCCATCAGAGCAGGGGACAGAGTGGAGGTCACTGTCCATCAGAGCAGGGGACAGAGTGGAGGTCACTGCCCATCAGAACGGGACAGAGTGGAGGTCACTGCCCATCAGATCAGGGGACAGAGTGGAGGTCACTGTCCATCAGAGCAGGGGACAGAGTGGAGGTCACTGCCCATCAGAGCAGGGGACAGAGTGGAGGTCACTGTCCATCAGAGCAGGGGACAGAGTGGAGGTCACTGCCCATCAGAGCAGGGGACAGAGTGGAGGTCACTGCCCATCAGAGCGGGGGACAGAGTGGAGGTCACTGTCCATCAGAGCAGGGGACAGAGTGGAGGTCACTGTCCATCAGAGCAGGGGACAGAGTGGAGGTCACTGCCCATCAGAGCAGGGGGCAGAGTGGAGGTCACTGCCCATCAGAGTGGGTGACAGAGTGGAGGTCACTGTCCATCAGAGCAGGGGACAGAGTGGAGGTCACTGCCCATCAGAACGGGGGACAAAGTGGAGGTCACTGTCCATCAGAGCAGGGGGACAGAGTGGAGGTCACTGTCCATCAGAGCAGGGGACACAGTGGAGGTCACTGCCCATCAGAACGGGGGACAGAGTGGAGGTCACTGTCCATCAGAGCAGGGGACAGAGTGGAGGTCACTGCCCATCAGAGCAGGGGGCAGAGTGGAGGTCACTGCCCATCAGAGCAGGGGGCAGCGTGGAGGTCACTGCCCATCAGAGCAGGGGACAGAGTGGAGGTCACTGTCCATCAGAGCAGGGGACAGAGTGGAGGTCACTGCCCATCAGAACGGGGGACAGAGTGGAGGTCACTGTCCATCAGAGCAGGGGACAGAGTGGAGGTCACTGCCCATCAGAGCAGGGGGCAGAGTGGAGGTCACTGCCCATTAGAGCAGGGGACAGAGTGGAGGTCACTGCCCATCAGAACGGGGGACAGAGTGGAGGTCACTGTCCATCAGAGCGGGGGGCAGCGTGGAGGTCGCTGCCCATTAGAGCAGGGGGTAGCGTGGAGGTCACTGCCCATCAGAGCAGGGGGCAGAGTGGAGGTCACTGCCCATCAGAGCAGGGGACAGAGTGGAGGTCACTGCCCATCAGAGCAGGGGGCAGAGTGGAGGTCGCTGCCCATTAGAGCAGGGGACAGAGTCGAGGTCACTGCCCATCAGAACGGGGGACAGAGTGGAGGTCACTGCCCATCAGAGCAGGGGACAGAGTGGAGGTCACTGCCCATCAGAGCAAGGGGCAGAGTGGAGGTCACTGCCCATCAGAGCAGGGGACAGAGTGGAGGTCACTGCCCATCAGAGCGGGGGACAGAGTGGAGGTCACTGCCCATCAGAACGGGGGACAGAGTGGAGGTCACTGTCCATCAGAGCAGGGGACAGAGTGGAGGTCACTGCCCATCAGAGCAGGGGGCAGAGTGGAGGTCACTGCCCATCAGAGCAGGGGACAGAGTCGAGGTCACTGCCCATCAGAGCAGGGGGCAGAGTGGAGGTCGCTGCCCATTAGAGCAGGGGACAGAGTCGAGGTCACTGCCCATCAGAACGGGGGACAGAGTGGAGGTCACTGTCCATCAGAGCAGGGGGCAGCGTGGAGGTCGCTGCCCATCAGAGCAGGGGGCAGAGTGGACGTCACTGCCCATCAGAGCGGGGGACAGAGTGGAGGTCACTGCCCATCAGAACGGGGGACAGAGTGGAGGTCACTGTCCATCAGAGCAGGGGACAGAGTGGAGGTCACTGCCCATCAGAGCAGGGGGCAGAGTGGAGGTCACTGCCCATCAGAGCAGGGGACAGAGTGGAGGTCACTGCCCATCAGAGCGGGGGACAGAGTGGAGGTCACTGCCCATCAGAGCAGGGGACAGAGTGGAGGTCACTGCCCATCAGAGCAGGGGGCAGAGTGGAGGTCACTGCCCATCAGAGCAGGGGGCAGCGTGGAGGTCACTGCCCATCAGAACGGGGTACAGAGTGGAGGTCGCTGCCCATCAGAGCAGGGGGCAGCGTGGAGGTCACTGCCCATCAGAGCAGGGGGCAGCGTGGAGGTCGCTGCCCATCAGAGCAGGGGGCAGCGTGGAGGTCACTGCTCCCCGGGCAGATGGAACTCTGCCGCCCGGGGCTGGCCACCGGCGGGAGCACCGGGCCGATGGCCTGGGGGGCCGGGGCCACACTGACCTGACGTAGGAGAGGTAGGAGCTCCACTGCAAGTAGGTGGGGATGGTCTTGAAGCTGACAAAGAAGCCGGAGAACAGGAGCACAGGAATGGCGGTCACCGGGCCCACAAACGTGGCCACCTGGAGGGGCGGGAGGGGCCGGGCCATCACCGGTGGCCAGCCGGTTTCCTGCAGGCCTCCCACCCTGTGCCGCCCGTCGCCTCCCTCCGGCCCGGGGCCAGCTTTCCCACCTGCAGGGAGTTGGAGGCCGCTCCAATGAGCAGCCCCAGGGACTGGGCCACCAGAGCGGTGGCCGTGGCCAGGGCCGAGAAGAGGAGGAAGCGGCTGGTCTCCGCGGGCTGGCCCGTCATCCAGTACACGATGCTGCAGTACACGGCAGGGCACGCCACCTGGGGGGGCACAGCAGCCAGCCCCTCTGCTTCGTCCAGGCAGGAACCCCTAGAGCAGCTTTTCCTGGGATGCTCAGGCCCAGTCCTGCCCTCGCACTCCCGTTCACGCTGTCCGTCACGTGTCCTCCTCCCTGGCCATGTGACCCTCCTGCCTCGTCCAGGCGCACCTCCTCCTCGAGGCCCTCCGACCAGCGACCAGCGGAGGCAGAGCTTCCCCCCCCCCCCCCCCCCGCCCCGAGCTCCACCTCCCTCCCGCCCGACGCGCTTCTGCCTCACACTGTTAATTAGTTAATTCTACACGGGAGTTTTGTCCCCTGAGTTACTAACTCCTGAAGGGCAAGGACTAAGCCTTCTACGCACAGTCATGCAGGCTGTTCCCTGGACAAGGACATCGATCAAGAGGCAGCGCCCCCGCCCCCCGAAAAAAAAGAGGCAGCCGAAGGCACTGGGCCTAGCACAGCACCCACCCTGAGGAAGGGGCACTTTGTTGTTGTTGTTGTGAATCCTCACCCGAGGAAATCTTTCCATTGATTTTTAGAGAGAGTGGAAGGGGGGGGAGAGGCAGAGAAACATGGATGTGAGAGAGCCACATTGACTGGTCGCCTCCTGCATGCACCCCAACCAGGCCGGGGAACCTGCAACCAAGGTATGAGCCCTTGACCGGAATCGAACCCGGGGCCCTTTAACCACAATGCTCTACCACTGAGCCACACCAGCCAGGGCAAGGGGCACCTTTTACTAATTTGCACAAAGGTGCCATATGGGTTTTTGGGGGCCCTAGTGCTTGAAGCAGGTGGTGGGGGCAACAAAACCCCAAATAGCTAACAGTTATTGGTACCATGCACCATCTCAGTACTTGACATGTATTAACTCATTTAGTTCTCACAACTGTTCCCAAGCTCGATTCTGTCATCATCCCATTTCACAGATGGGACTCTGAGGCAGGGACATGTGGCGACCTGCCCGGTGTCTCACAGCGATCCCAGCAGCAGGGCTCCAGAGCCTGCACTGTCCTCTATGCTTCAAGTAAGATTCACGGAGTCGCCCTGGCCTGTGTCGCTCAGTGGACAGAGCATTGGCCTGTGGACTAAAGGGTCCCGGGTTTGATTCCGGCCAAGGGCATATGACCGGGTTGTGGGCTCGATCCCCAGTGGGGGGGGGGGAGGGGCGTGCAGGATGCAGCTGATCAACGATTCCCTCTCATCAGTGATGTTTCTATCTCTCTCTCCCTCACCCTTCCTCTCTGAAATCAATAAAAAAAATTTTTTTTTAAAAGAAATATCCTATATAATAAAGAGGCAATATGCAAATTGACCCTCACACCCTCACACAAAGATGGGTCTCCCATGTGGTCAAAGATGGCCATCAGGGGAGGGCAGTTGGGGGTGACCAGGCCATCAGGGGAGGGCAGTTGGAAGCGACCGGTATGGCAGGGGAGGGCAGTTGGGGGCAATCGAGCCAGCAGGGGAGCAGTTAGGCGTCTACTAGGCTGGCAGGGGAGTGGTTAGGGGGTGATCAGGCTGGCAGGCAGGCAAGCGGTTGGGAGCCAACAGTCCTGGATTGTGAGGGGGCATGTCCGAATGCTGGTTTAGGCCCAATCAGATCGGGCCTAAACCAGCAGTCGGACATCCCCCAAGGGAGTCCCAGATTGGAGAGAGTGCAGGCTGGGCTGAGGGATAACGCCCCCCCCCCGCCCCCGTGCACGAATTTCATGCACCGAACCCCTAGTAGATATATATATATTTTTAAAACCATCCATCTTGTTCACTACTGGGTCCTGCCTGGCACAGAGCCTGGAACACAGCAAGTCCTCACCGCCAATTTTTGAAGTGAGTAGAAGTAAAGGAAAAGATAATGGTTGACAAGATGGAGGGAGGCAAGCAAGCAAGGCTGGAAGGAGTGAGACAGGAGGGAAGGGGCGGGCAGGTGGGAGGGAGAGGCTCACCTGGAAGGGCACGTCGGCCATGGTCTTAGCCAGGTAATAGGCCTTGAGGCTGTACCAGTAGTTGAGATGCTCCCTCATGAAGACTGCCATCTCTAAGGGGACTGAGGGCACACAGCCATCAGGCTCCCGCCCTGCCAGGACCCCGCCCCTGTCCAGAACCCCACCCCTGCCCAGCCAGCCCTGCCCCTGCCCAGCACCCTTCCCCTGCCCAGCTACCCCTGCCCCTGCCTAGCACCCCCACCCCTGCCCAGCACCTCCACCCCTGCCCAGCACCCCCACCCCTGACCAGCCACTCCCACCCCTGCCCAGCACCCCCACCCCTGCCCAGCACCCCTCCCCTGCCCAGCACCCTGCTCCTGCCCAGCACCCCCACCTCTGCCCAGCCACCCCTGCCCCTGCCCAGCACCCCCACCCCTGCCCAGCACCCCTCCCCTGCCCAGTCACCCCTGCCCCTGCCCAACACCCTGCTCCTGCCCAGCACCCCCACCTCTGCCCAGCACCCCTCCCCTGCCCAGCCACCCCTGCCCCTGCCTAGCACCGCCACCCCTGCCCAGTACCCCCACCCCTGACCAGCCACTCCGGCCCCTGCCCAGCACCCTTGCCCCTGCCGGGGCAGCTCTGCTCACAGGTGAGCACGGTGGGCATCAGGGCAGCGAACATGAGGAAGAGCATGGAGAAGAAGAGGCAGCCCGTGTTGTTAAAGACCTTGCTGGCGTCGTCTCCGATGTGCAGGTAGAGGAGGCCAATGAGCACACCAATCACCACGTGGGACACGAACCGCAGGTGGGTCAGGACCTGTGGACAAGGTCATCGCTAGGAGTGGGTGGTCACGGCTGGGACGGGCAGCCACGCTGGGGCAGGAGCGCAGAGCTGCCCTCCCCGGCACAGGGGCCCCGAGGGCGCTGCTAGGATCCTGTGCCCACAGGGCTCGGCCTGCACCAGCCTCCGCTCCCGCCCCCCCCCCCCCACCTCACCGTGTCCCTGAGGGTGGACAGGAAGGCCCTCCTGAAGAGGATGCAGAACTGAGTGAGCGCGCTGGTGGCAAAGCTGTGGCTCTCGAGGGGGTCCACTTCCTGGGGAGGAGATTTGGTCCAGTGACCACCCACACACCCAACCACCAACACACCCACACATCCACCCACACACCCACCCCACACACACCCCCCCCACACACACCCAGACACACCCAGACACACACACACCCACACCCCCCACACCCACACACCCACACCCCCCCACACACACACACACACCCACACCCCACACACACACACACCCAGACACACCCACCCACACACACACCCAGCCACCCACCCACCCAGCCACCACACACCCACCCACACACCCAGCCACTGTGTACCCAGCCACCCACGCACCCACTCACACACCCAGCCACCGCGCACCCAGTGGAGGCACAGAACCCGGGCCCCTCCCCAGGGCAGGGCCTTCCCGAGGGCAGGGCCATCCCCAGGGCAGGGCCTCCGCATCTACAGGAGGAGGACTAATCACCACCAAGCTGTGTGCCTGGAAGCCGGCCTTAGGGTGTGAATCCCAAGGAGACACACAGAGACAGGAAGAGGGATAGCGACTTGGAATAGAGGGGACAGGGAGTCAACAACACCCAGGAGGGCCCCCAGTAGGTCAGTCACTTCTCTTCTTCTCTTGAATCCATCATAAAACATTTACCCTACCCTCACCAGTTTGGCTCAGTGGCTAGAGTGTCGGCCTGCGGACCAAAGGGTCCCAGGTTTGATTCTGGTCAAGGGCACATACACTGGTGACAGGCTCCTCCAGCCTGGGCCCTCATCGGGGCTGGTGCAGGAGGCAACCAATCGATGTGTTTCTCTGACATCGATGTTTCTCTGTCTTCCCCTCTTCCACTCTCCCTAAAAATCAATGGAAAAATATCCTCGGGTGAGGATTAACAAAAACACACACATTTATTCTAAGGGTATAATACCTTTATGCCACCACTTTAAAAAAAACGTATTTTTATTCATTTCAGAGAGGAAGTGAGAGGGAGAGAGAGAGAGAGAAGCATCAATGATGAGAGAGAATCATGGATCGGCTGCCTCCTGCATGCCCCACACTGGGGATCGAGCCCTCAACCCCAGCATGTGCCCTGACCGGGAATCGAACCTCAACCTCCTGGTTCACAGGTCAACACTCAATCAACCCCTGAACAACACCCCCAGGCCTTCTCTTCCACAGTAATACTCTGTGACAATGATAATAACGGGACAGCAGGAGCTCATTGAAGGAGGAGAGCTGGCGCCGAGGAAACACCAGTGGTACCAGCTGCTGCCACTGGTGATGATCTTCATCACCCCAGCAGCCCTGAGAGCCGTCTCAGCACCTCCAGGTTGGAGCACAGCCAGCCCCGCCGGCCACAGGCCAGAGGCAGCGTCGGTCGGCTTCCCCGGGGGCACTGTACTGGCACGTGGACAATAGAGACGCTCAGCAAACATTCCCTGAAGAAGCCCTGGCCAGTTGCTCAGTGGTTAGAGCACCAGCCCTCACTGACGGCGCACGGGTTCGATTCCTGGTCCAGGGCATGTGCCTGGGACGCAGGCTCAAACCCCAGCCTGACAGGGTCGCACGCGGGAGGCCGCCCGTTGATGTCTCTCTCACATCAGTATTTTTCTCTCCCTCTCTACCCCCTCCCTTCCACTCCATCTAAAAGCAATGGAAAATACCCTCGGGTGAGGATTAAAAAAATAATACAAATTTCAAAGACTGACGGCAGGAGTGAGTGCAGGAGGAAGCAGAAGCGCGGAGAGGCTCCACACGCAAGCGAGGCAGCTGCTCCCTGAGGCCATCCCCAGGCCCAGGTGCGCCCAGCCCCGGGCTGCGGCGCCTCTGAGCAGCCGCCTTGGCAGGCCTTTACCCTGACCCCTTCCCCTCGCCCCCACTCTGCACTCTGCCCTCTTCGCCCCTACTCACCAGAGCGCAAGGCGGACAGGGGGCAGGGGCCCCATTCTTCTCAAGGCCCTTCTCGGTCATGGCGCACAGCCCGTTCTGCACGGCCCGGAACAGCATGGGGTTCAGGTCTCCGTACTCGCCAGAGGCCACCTCGATAACTGGGGGACACCGAGCGGGTGCGCGCGAAGCTCTAGCCTCAGTTCCCAAGGGCAAGCCGGCCCCTCTTGGGTGTATGGTGAAGGCGGGAGCGTGACCCCAGCCCCCGCCTCAGCCCCCTCAGCACCCAGCCCTGACCCCCACCCTGGCCCACGGCCCACTCACTGAAGTCGGCTGGGTTGTGGTAGGTGGGGCAGTGCAAGCCCAGGCCCTTCAGGTAGGGGATCAGCTTGGTGACCAGGCCCTTGAATATGCACTGGCCCTGGCTCAGGATGTAGAGCTAGGCGGAGAGGAGGGTGAGGAAGACCAGCCCGTGCTGCAGGCGCCGGCGGCACCGCCGTGGGCCCTTCCCTCGCCCCATCGCAGGCCGGGCGTCTGAGGCCAGAGACACTCACCTTGTCGAACATCTCAAAGAGCTTGGCACTGGGCTGGTGGATGGTGCAGATGACGGTGCGGCCACCCTGGGCCAGCGACTTCATGAGGGACACCACCTGGAAGCAGGAGGCGCTGTCCAGACCACTGTCCAGAGAGAGGCCGCAGGGAGGGGAGGCGTGTGAGTTGGGCGGAGCCTGGAGAAGGGACTGTTTGGGGTGGGACAGCTCCTATACAGGGGACGGGGCTGGCAGGAGGGGCCAGCCCCTCCACCCTGTGCACTATGACCCAGGCATCTGGAGGGACCAGGAGGCCCAATGTGACAAGCATGCATTGAGCAGCTGTCGAATGCCAGGCACCGGGATTACCATGAGGAATAAAGAGGAGGCAGAGAAGTGCAGGAGCCTTCGCAGGCACGTGGAACGCGCTGTGGAAACACGGAGGGAAAGAGCTGGAGTATTCAGCCCTCGGCATGAGGGCGTTGCAGGGAAGTGAGAGAAGGTTCTGGAAGGAGAACATGCTAAGCCAGGTGAAGGTGCAAAGGCAGGCGTGGTGGGGAAGGGCATTCCGGGCAGAAGACACAGCACGTGCAAAGCTTAGAGGCATGAATCACATGGCCCGACTCAGGAATTCTAAGCAACTCGATATTATTAGAGCAAACATACAAGACAGCGTGAAGCAAGAGGTGAGGTCAGAGCAGGGCCCTGTGAGTCCTCTGACTTGATCCTGAAGGCAAATGGCCTCATACATGTTGTCAGTGGGGGAGAGAGCATCGCCAGGCTTGGCGTTTTTTTCTTAAATCCTCACCTGAGGATATTTTCCCATTGATTTTAGGGAGAGTGGAAGAGAGAGGGAAGACAGAGAGAAATATCGATGTGAGAGAAACACATCGACCGGTTGCCTCCTGCAGGAGCCCTGACCAGGGCCCGGGAGGAGCCTGCAACCGAAGTACATGCCCTTGACTGGAATCAAACCCGGGACCCTTTGGTCAGCAGGCTGCCGCGCTATCCACTGAGCCACACCGGCCAGGGCTGAACTTGGCTTTTAGAAAGCTCATTGTGGTGGCGGCTTGGAGGGAGGATGGGCCGGAGAGACTGAAGGTGAGAACATAGGAGCAGGTTGCAGAAATGCAGGCAATGGCTGATGGTGCCTTGAACTTAGCACTGGCTCTAGGAAGGGGCTGGACCAGGGGTGGGCAAACTTTTTGACTCGAGGGCCACAGTGGGTTCTTAAACTGGACCGGAGGGCCGGAACAAAAGCATGGATGGAGTATTTGTGTGAACTAATATAAATTCAAAGTAAACATCATTACATAAAAGGGTACGGTCTTTTTTTTTTTTTTTTTTTAGTTTTATTCATTTCAAACGGTCCGTATCCGAGCCCGCTGGCTGTAGTTTGCCCATGGCTGGGCTAGGGTGAATCTGAGAGGTGGAGAAAGAGGTAGAATCTGCAGGACTTGGTGACTGGCTGTGGCGAGAGAAGGAGATGGAGGCATCAGGCAAGGAGGAAGGGTTTCTGCCTGTGAGGGCGGCAGCGGCAGCCACGGGCCTGGCAGGGAGAGAGAGAGGCGTGGGCCTCATCCTGGCCCAGGAGGCTGAGGGCAGGTCCTGGTTTCCACAGCCAAACAGGTGCAGCCTCCAGCGTGAGCGCAGGCAGGGAGGGGAGGGCTACCTGGTGGGCTCATCGAAGAACATGACCGGCGGGTTGTTGACCAGCTCCAGGGCGATGGCCAGGCGCTTCCTCTGCCCGCCCGAGAGCAGGGCTGTCCTCGTGTGGGAGCAGGACATCAGGCCCAGCGCCGTCAGGATCTCCGTCACCTGCCCAGCCCCGCCCAACCCCAGATCAGCTTCAGTGTCTGCTTCCCTGGGCACCCCCCCAATTTATTTATTTATTTTTAAAATTAATTTTTTATTGATTTCAGAGAGGAAGGGAGAGGGAGAGATAGAAACATCAATGAGAGGGAATCACTGATCAGCTGCCTCCTGCACGGCCCCTAGTGGGGACCAAGCCTGGGCATGTGCCCTGACTGCAGAATCGAACCATGACCTCCCGGCTCATAGGTTGATGTTCAACCACTGAGCCACGTTGGCCAGGCTGGGCCCACCCCAACTTAAGCATCTCCCTTAAGCCCAGGGCGCCAGCCGTGTACACCACTCTTCCACCCCCCAACTCAGCGCCACAGGACACGGTAGCACCAAAAAGGAGGCCGTCCCCTCCCTCCCTTCCCCCGCCCCACTCACCAGCTCCCTCTTCACCTCCTGCTTCTCACTCAGCTTCAGGTTCGCAGAGACCTGAGGCCCAGAGCACAGGCGGGTCAGCTGTGTGAGGAGGCCCCGACCCTTAGCCCAGGAGGAGGGTGGGGGTGGAGGGGCGATGGGCGCGGGGCGCCAGCCTCACCATCATGGCCTCCCACACCGTGAGGTGCGGCAGCAGCAGGTCGTCCTGCATGATGTAGCAGGACATCTTGCGGAAGGTCCGCAGCTCCCGCGGCCTCCCGTTGACCAGGATCTGCCCCTTCATTCCCGACTCCCTGCAGGGACGTCATTGGGGTGGGGGTCAAGGCCGCTTCGGACACCTGCTGGGCTCCCGTGGGGGGGGTGGTCCTCCTCCCTGGGCCCTGCCCCCACCCCACCCAGCATCATCCTCACCTGTATCCTGCCAAGATGTTCATGAACGTGGACTTGCCAGCCCCTGAGGGGCCCATGATGCCAATTAGCTCCCGGCGGCAGAATTTACCCGATAGGCACTTGAGGAGGGTCTTATAACCTGCAGTGACGGAGGGAGGAATGCTGGGTAAGGGCTGGAGTGAGCAGAGGCCTCCGGGCTTGGGGAAGCCACCATGACTGTCAGGGCAATGGACAGTCCTCGCTCAGTGTGAATCGGGGAGGATGGGGGAGGATTAAAGTACCAGCAGTGAGCCCGGCCCTGGCCAGTGTGGCTCAGTGGCTAGAGTGTAGGCCTGTGGACTGAAAGGTCCCGGGTTCCATTCTGGTCAAGGCCACATGCCTGGGTTGCAGGCTCCATGCCCAGTGGGGGGTGTGCAGGAGGCAGCCGATGATCAGTGATTCTCTCTCATCATTGATGTTTCTCTCTCTCTCTCCCTCTCCCTTCCTCTCTGAAATCAATACAAATAGATTTTTTTTTAAAAAAAGTACCAGAGGTGACAATGCTCTTCTGAAAGCCATGGGGCAACCCCACATCTCATGGCTGGGCACGGGGAGGGGTCAAGGTTACAGACAGCCGTCAGTCACGCTCCCACCCCCTCCAGAGGGCTTTCCCACGGACCCAGCCCAAGCTTGGGTGGCCCCTGGGTTCCCGGAGCACCTCTCACCGCCGGCTTGGCTGGTATTTGCTGGTGCCCGTCGCCCCCCCTCCAGCCCCTCAGCCAGTGAGCTCCTGGGGCAGGTCTTGTCCTCATCTTTGTAGCCTCGGCAGACTGTCTGGCAGCTAGACGCTCCCTAGTGTTTGCTCCACGGACATGTGTCCACAGAGACTGGGCCTCGTTCTGAAAGGCCGTCTTCCCTGTGGGCGCTCTGCCCCGGGCTTGGATCTGCAGCCCCTAAAACAGCCCAGTAAAAGCTCACCTTCACTCACTCATCAGAAGGCAGAAAGACACTGGGTCAGAGTCAGGTGAATCTAGGTTTGATTCTAGCTCCAGCCCTAGCTGGTGTGGCTCGGTGGATAGAGCATCGGCCTGCGGACTGAAGGGTCCAAGGTTCGATTTCAGTCAAGGGCACATGCCCAGGTTGCAGGCTCAATCCCCAGTAGGGGATGTGCAAGTGTAATCAATCAAAAAAAAAAAGATCCAATGAAATAATCTATGTAAAGCATATGACAGTGTTTGGTATGCAGCCCGCTAAAAAGGTGACATCATATTATTAATTCTATTTGACAAATGTTATTGATATCTACTATATTCCAGACACTGGACAAAACAATGAGGAAGACACATTTCTGTACTCAAGAATCTCACAATCTACATAAAAAATATCTGAGAAAAAATCTGTAAGGGTTATAACGAAAGCATATGCCCGGCCGCTGCTGCTCAGTGGCTGAGTGTCGGCCCGTGAACCAGGAAGTAACTGGTTCACCCCCGTCAGGGCACATGCTTGGGCTGCAGGCTCAGTCCCCAGCAAGGGACACCTATATAAATACATGTATATATTTTTATTGATTTCAGAGATCCAGGGAGAGGGACAGAGAAACATCAATGATGAGAGAGAATGATTGATTAGCTGCCTCCTACATGCCCCCTATGGGGATCGAGCCTGCAACCCGTGCATGTGCTCTGGTGGGGAATTGAACTGTGACCTCTTGGTTCCTGGATCAACACTCAACCCCTGAGCCATGCCCAGCTGGGCAATAAAAATATTTTTTTTAAAGTATAAATAATGCACAATGCAGATGCAGACAATGGGACTGATCAGGGTGGAGGGCAAGGGGAAATCAGGAATGGCTTCATGGAAGAGGTGGTATTTGCACTAAGTCTTGAAGGAAAAGCAGATTTTAAAATGGTAAGGGGAGGCAGAAGTCCTCCAGGCTCTGAGAGGAAAAGCTCTCCAATACAGGCACATCTCTATAATACAATCCAGGGAGCAGAGGGCAGTGACTGTGGTGGGGGGGGGGGGGGGGGAGCTCCTGGTGAGACAAGGGGTGGAGAGAAGGACAAAGCCAATGAGGTGGGCGCGGCCTGCTCTGCTTGCCGTCAGAGGGGACAGTGCTGCCCACTGTGGGTCCTGAGAGCGCCACCTGCCTGGCTGGTGCTTCACAGTTCACGTCTGTCGCCTTTCTGAGTGTCCTCCACCCGCCATGGTTACCATCTCGGGAGGCAACAACTACCTTCCAAAATAAATCCAAGGCTAAATCTGCACTAGGCTAATTCCATTGTCCTCAGTTGATAACGCAACCTGAATGAAGAAACTGGTGAAAATTTGAAAGTTAAAAAAAAAGAGAAAAAGATGGCAGTGGATCCCAGGATATTCAAAGCACTCAGTTTTAAACATGCGGAGGGGTGCTGACCCCCCCTGGGGTGTGGGGGGAGATGCGTACGTTTATCAGATCAAAACCAACCTGGTCAGCCTCCCCTTGGCCCTGTGCAGCGGGGGTGGGGAGTGGGGCGGGCACCGGTGCAAAAACAAAACAACAACAAAAAACAAAGCATTCGGTTTTATCCATCGGATCTATAGCTGGGATCCAGGTTGTGATAAGAAAATCTCTCAGAAAAATATTGCCCCTTTGGCTCACATCCCCAAAGCACCCGTTCAGTGATTTAAACTAGTTGATATAAATACTACAAAAACTCTAATAGGAAAGCCTTTTAAGCTCATTTACAAAGTTCATTACCTTTCTTGCTGCTGTAGCAACAAAGATGAAGCCACTGGGGCCCGGGGATACCCAGTGACTCTCCCCCCACCCCCCGCCCCCCAGGTCACAGGACAAGCTGCTCCTGGGGGAGGGGAGGTCATGGGCTCCGGGCTCGGCCTCGGTCATCACATCACCGATCAGAAGGCATGCGCCTGTGCTTCAGCACACGCCTTTCCGAGACACGCAGGGAAGCGGTTTCTCCGGCAGGGGAGAAGCTGGGATACTGAGCTTCCCCTTTCACCACAGCCAGGCACCGGGCTGACGCTGACGCCTTCCACTTGCCTGCCACAGAGCATTTCCACAGGCCTCGGAGCTTCGCAACAAGCCGGGGGGGGGGGGGGGACACCCTATCATCCCAGCTGACAGACGAGGACAGGAGAGGTAAGCAGCCTTCCCAAGGTCACATCTCTTTTTTATAAAATATTTTTATTGATTTCAGAGAGAAGGGGAGAGGGACAGAGAGAGAAGCATCAATGATGAGAGAGGATCACTGATCAGCTGCCCACTGGGGATGGAGCCCACAACCCGGGCCTGTGCCCTGACTGGGAATCAAACCGTGACCTCCTGGTTCGTAGGTCCACACTCAACCACTGAGCCACGCCGGCCGGCCAAGGCCACACCCTTACAAGTGGCTAGGAACCCACGTCTGGGATTCCTGCTGGACCATAACTACTCAGCATGGAAGGGGCTGTTGAGAACCAAAGTTCTAGTCCCACCTCACTAACTCTCTTTGCAATTTTAAGTCACTTAATCTTCCAGAGTCTCCACGTCCTTAACTATGAAATAAAAATAGTACTATCTCCTACCGAGGACATAATAGGGATATTGTGAATATTGAGGTAATTAATTTAAAGGTGTTTTAAGAGATCAACCCATGAAGTTGTATGCATATATGCATAACCCATAGACACAGACGATGGGGAGGTAAGGGCCTGAGGGCAGGGGGCGGACGGGAGTGGGCTGGAAGAGGTTAATGGGGAAGGGGGGGAGGAGAACCTATATAATACTTTCAACAATAAAGATTTATTTTAAAAAAGAAAAAAAAAGTGTTTTGCCCTGGCCCTGGCTGATGTGCTCAGTGGTTAGAGTGCTGGCCTGTCCATCAAAAGGTGGGAGTTTGATTCCCAGTCAAGGGCATATACCTGGGTTGCAGGTTCAATCATGGCGTAGGTGGGGCATGTGCGGGAGGCAACCAATCGATATGTCTCTCTCACATTTGATGTTTCTCTCTCTCTCTGTGACCCTCCCTCCCTCTCTTCCTTCCACTCTTTCTAAAAAAAAAATCAATGGGGAAAAAAAAGTATTTTGCTCTGGCTGGTGTGGTTCAGTTGGTTGGAGCAGTCCCATTCACTGAAGGGTTGCAAGTTTGATTCCTAGTCAGGGCCCATATCTAAGTTGTGGGTTCGATCCCCAGTTGGGGTGCGTACAGGAGGGAACCAATCCATGTTTCTCTCACCTGTTTTCCTCTCTCCTTCTCCCTTCCTCTCTCTCTAAAATCAATAAAAACATAGCCTCAGCTGAGGAATTTTTTTTTAAGTTTAAAAAAGTGTTTGAAAACCAAGAAACGTCACATATAATTAGGGAAGACTGGTGAGAAATCCTTACCTTGAAAAGATGGAACTCTCCCTCTCTCCACACCCCTTGCTTTTCCCCTCTCTGCCTACCTGCAATTACTTCCTGCCCTTCAGAGAAAGAGAGAGATTCGAGTGAAAGAGGAGTGAGAGAGAGGGCAGAGGGCAGAGAAAGGGGCAAGGCTGAGCGTCAGCAGAAGGGACAGTAGAGCAAAACGGGGCTGGCAAGGTCAGAGGCGTGAAGGACCAGGTGAGGGTGCCAGTTTTGTACTGGTGGTTGAAGCAACCAGAGAGCTGGTCCATCTCACTACCTTTCCTTTTCATCTTCATTTCTCCTTAAAACTGCAGAAATGAGAAGGCTAAGGAAATAACAGCCAGCCCTCATTTTGCCCAGAGCTGGTCTCAGAGCTGAGAGGCAGCTTAGGGACAGGGTGCTGAGCAGGGAGCCCACGTGCCTCGTTTCCACTGGCTCGTGCCCTGTGACCTCTGGGTCGCTCCCTGGAGTGAGGGCAGGGAATTCTGAGACCTGGAGGTCTATTCTTCAACCTCAGAGAACAACGTCCCAGCTTCACTCCCCACCCCCACCATCCGAGCCCACGCGGCCCAGGGCAGGAGATGTGGGGGGTGGTCAGGGTGCAGAGGCGCTCAGAGCCCCAGATCTCACCCACATGTCCTGAGGGGGAGGTTAAGAGAGAGAAAACAACTGTGAGCAAAAGAGGGGGCTTCGCAGTAAGTCTGACAAGCTCAGGGGGTCACGTGGCAGGCCTGACAGCTCAGTGACTAAGAGGAACTTCACAGGCCGATCTGGCCATAAATCCCCTGCCTGGGCAGGCGTCGGTGACTCTCCCTACGTGAGCCCTGTCCACTGCTACATCGCACGCAGGGCAGCACCTCAGACACAGATGCTAGGAGGGTCCGCGTTCTCAGACCCCGAAGGCTCCCAAAGTCCTCGCTGTGATCTTGCTGCCATTTCTACGCACTGTAAATGTTAACTTCCAGAGACTTCCCACCTTGCTTTCTTCCACTTCCCGCATGTCACCCTCCTTACAGAGGGTCTCTCTCCTTTGACTCTAAATGCATGAAAAGACCGAAACATTTTCTCAATTTGTTGCGATCCTGCTCTGGGCACGTCCTCAGCTTCAGTAAACTCCTATAGGTTTTTCTATCGGTGTGGACACTCGTATGCTGACAGGAAAATGCATGGAGAGCTGTAAAACCTGGCTTCTGGGCCCAGCTCTGCCACTTATTAGCTGTGTGACAGGGGTCAAGTGCCTCAACTTCCCCAGGCCTCCATTTTTACATTAGTAACCGGGGATGTCATCTATCCTGACAAGCCATCACCCTCCCTGCTGCGAAGGCTTCGGCAAGAACGGAGAAAGATTCAGGAAGGAGAGCATCTTTAAATGTTAGCCGTGTTGCCTGGCCCGTGTGCTCAGTGGTTGAGCATCATCTCACCCACCAGGGGTCCCGGGTTCAATTCCTGGTCAGGGCACATGCCCGGGGTTTCGTGTGGGGTGTGCAGGAGGCAGCGATGGATGTTTCTCTCATTGATGTTTCTATATCGCTCTCCCTCTCCCTTCATCTCTGAAATCAATAAAAACATATTTTTAAAAATTAGCAGTGTTCTAGAGGTACAAGGTTATTTGCTAAACACTGAGCACACACACACACACACACACACACACACACACACACACACACACTTCCTCATGCGGGCCCTCAAAGGCAAGAATCCTCCCTAAAAATAAAACTCCTCAGTGACCAGAGGGCATAGTAGCCACCGAGCGGCGGAAAGCGTCAGTGACCAAGGAAACCTAGTGCCTCCCAGAGCTCCCACGTGGGGAGACCCAGACCCCGGCACCTCCACTAAGTGAGGGGCTGAGGTTTCCGTGTGCCCACGGGGCAGGCTTCGCAGGGGGGACACCCAGGCCTCCTGCTCATTGCGGGGCGCGGGGGTCCCAGCTTCCCGCCACCTGCTCCCCCACCCGCAGGCCCCCCTTCTCCCTACCGCGCCTTCGCCAGCAGGGCCCCTCGCGCACGGAGTAGGACAGCTCCACGAACTCCACGTCCACGGCCGAGCGCTTGGGGAGGTGGGAGAAGCGCTGCGCCTCGGTGATGTGGTTCTCCACCTTCTTCAGGGGCGCGGTCAGCACGGGGGGCTCCGGCCCGGCCTCCAGCGCCCCGGCCGCGGCCACAGCCCCGGCTCCCAGCCCGCAGCCCGCGGCCTCCAGGGCCTTCGCCGCCATCGCCTGCGGTGCGGGGCCTGCTCAGTGCGGGGGACCCAGGCCCGGTCAGAGCCCCGGTTGCTAATGCCGCCCCCGCCCCGCACCCCGCCTCCCTCTCCAGCGGACGCACCCCGCTCCCCACCGCCGGAGCCTCGCCCGCTCCGCGCCCCGCACCAGGCTCAGCCCCGACCTCGCCTCGGACCCGCAGCCCGGCCCGGCCCGGCCCGCCCCTCCTCCGGCGGCTCCAATGTCCCCCGCGGCACCGGGATGGGCCGGTTGGGCGGCTGGAGGGTGACCGCCGGGAGGTCGGGGTGCAGGTGGGCGCCGGGCGGGCCGGGGGAGCGGGGGCTGGAGGCTCCACCCCGTCCCGGGCGTAGCGCCCTCGCCCCTCCCGCCGGCGCCCCGCGTCGCGCGCCCCGAGCGATCCCCGCAGACCCGGGCACCCCGAGCCCCCCACCCCGCGCGCCGCGTCACCTTGAGGCGTCCCGGGCGGGCCGGGCCGGATGCTCCGCGCGGTCACGGCCGGGGATGGGGCCTCCGGGCTGCGGCACCCGATCCGGCGCCGGGTCCCCGCAGCGCGGGCCGGAGCGGGGCGGGGCGGGCGCGGGGAGCCCCCGGGGGCGGGGGATGCGGGGCTACGCGCACGGGGTCCCCGACCCGGGTCCTCCGGCCCGTCCTCCCGACCCGCCGGGCGACGCGCTCCCCTCGGAGCACCGACCCGGCCCCGTGTCCTTAAAGGGCCGGCGCCGCCCGCAGCGCGGGGCGGGGTGACGCGGAGGAGGCGAGCGGCGCGGGCCACGCGGCCTGAGCGCGCGGCGGGGACCCGGGCGGGCAGGCTGGCGGCGGAGGGCGCGCGGGGCAGGCGGGCGGGCAGAGCTGGGCGCGCGGGGACAGGTCCCGCATTGGACCGGACGATGGGCGGCGGCTGCAGAGGGCGGGGGGGCGGGGGGGTGGGTAGATCCCAACCCGCTCGGGTCGGTGGAGCTGTCAGCCGGTCGGCACCCGCACCCCGCCAGCCGCCGTCCTGGGCTGGGCCCGAACTAGACGAGAAGGCTTGGAAAGCGGGGTCGGCCGCCATCCGCCCCGCCCCGCCCCGCTGAGGCGAGGAAGCGGTGGGGACGGGCAGGGCTGGCGGGGCGCCTGCCCGCAGCTCCGGCTGAGCTGGCCCGCAGCCCCGCGCTCCAGCCGCAGGGCCCGACCTCCCGCGAACGGGCCTTGGGGACCGCACTGCCCGCGCGGGCGCGGCCGCCGGACATGCGCCGCCTGGGGCGTCTTGTTCTTTTTCAGTCCTCACCCGAGGATATATTCCCATTGATTTTTATTTTATTTTATTTTACTTTTTAGAAAAGCGGTGTCAGTCGTGTTGCCTTTATTATTATTTTAAGTATATTTTTATTGATTTCAGAGAGGAAGGGAGAGGGAGAGAGAGAAACATCAATGATGAGGGAGAATCATGGATGGGCTGTCTGCATGCCCCACCCTGGAATCGAGCCCGCAACCCTGGCAGGTGCCCGTGACCGGGAATAGAACCCAGGACCCTCCAGACCGCAGGCCAACGCTCTATCCACTGAGCAACACCGGCTAGGGCTCCTGAGGCACCTTCTCCGCTCAGGTGCAGTCTCTCCCCCACAGACCTTCAAGCACAGCTTTCCAGAGCAGCCCTGGGTTCCCCACTGCTTCTTTCTCAGGCAATTCCTTCCGGCCCTACCTGCCCCAGCCCGTCTGCAAGGGGTAAGTAGGCGAGGCGGCTGGGACACGTGACCCCAGCGTGTAAGCTCCCACCTGGCACACAGCAGAGGCTGATGGGAGAGGAGGCTGCTCTTTGCTGTGACAGGGGAGGTTACTAGCGGTCAGACCTCTCCTCCACTCCTCCCTCCTTGCCCAGCCCCCCCACAGCCTGGAGGGGGGCTCCCCTGCAGGACAGCTCCAGGGCCCACCCTGTGACTGGTTTGGGAGCCGGCCCTCCCGGCCTTCTCCCTCCCCCTGCGCCGCATCGCCGCCTTTCCTCCGGACCCATGTTCCCTTGTGCAGACGGACCCTTGATTCTGCAGGTTAACCGCTGTAGAAGTTCAGAACGAGTCAGCCCAAGGCTGTGATACGCGGGTTGTTCTGAGTTAGAGGCAACCAAGACTGCAGGCTCAAGAGAACACCTCCACTCTCAGCCACAGAGAGGAATTTGAAGTAGGGGACCTCCCACAAGAAGAGGTTATCAGCGACAACCCTTTTCACCCTTCCATAGGGCAAGGCAACTGCTAATTTCCCAGACATCCGTTAGTGACCCGTGGAAGTCCCCAAGCTGTCTTACCTTGCCCCCGCTCGAAGTGTCTATACACCACACTTCCACTTTCTGAACCTCTCATGTATGTGGGGGGTCTCTGACTCTCTCATGTATATGGGTTTCCCATACATAAGTAATTAATTGGTCATTTTCTCCCCCTAATCTGTCTCATGTCTGTTTGATTATTACACCAGCCAAAAGAAACTTGAGGGTAGAGGAAAGTTTCTCCTCCCTCACACCTGCAATGCCCACTATAGACACCCCAACAGTTGCATTTATTGAGCTACTACTATGGACATTATCCAATTTAATCCTCACAAAATCCTTATAAGGCAGGAATTACAATCTCTCTTTAGAGATAAACTGAAGCATAGGTGCTGGGCTGGTGTTGCTCAGTGGTTGAGCTACTGACCTATGAACCAGGAAATCACGGTTGGATTCCTGGTCAGGGCACATGCCTGTGTTGAGGGCTGGATCCCCAGTAGGGGGTGTGCAGGAGGCAGCCGATCAATGATTCTCTCTCGTCATTGATGTTTCTCTCCCTCTCCCTCTCTGAAATCAATAAAAATATATTTAAAAAGAAACTGAATCTTGGGGTTAAGCAATGTACCCAAGGGGGCATGTCTAGTTGGTAGCAGAGCAGGGCTTGAACCCTAAAGTACTTGGGTGCTTCTATGGGGCCTCTCAGAATCCTATTCCCAAACAACCGTTTCCCTCCACTCTCTAGACAGGCTCTTCATTCTCTCAAGATAACCTCGGGAAAGGAATTGGATTTTGGAACTGATCCAGTTCCACTTCCAACACCCCAGGTCCCGCATCCACCATGCCTGCCTTGCCCACTGTGACACCCTCTCATCTTTGGATGAAATGGTTTTAGTGTGTTTGTCAGTGGAAGGCCCCTCTGCTGGCCACATGGAGAAATGCGCCCAGGACGGAATGAAGAGTGGATGGAGGAGCCTGGGAGTCCTCTTCGGCCCCAGGCCAGCAGGGAAGTGGGGCATAGGCACCTGAGACCAGGTAGCGCAGGTGTAGCTACTAGTCACAGTCCCTGCTGTTGCTTTTTAAAGAATTGATATTGTTTTAAAAGTATAAGACTATAACACATATAACAAAATCAAGCAATATCAAAGTATATTTTTAAAGTGTAATATTTATCTCTCCATCTCTCCCCTACTATATAGTGCCATTTTCTTTCTTTTAATTTTTAAAGTTTTTTTAAATTGATTTTTAGAGATGTCCCCTACTGGAAATCAAACCGGCAACCCCTCTGTACCCAGGACGACAATGAACCACGCCGGCCAGGGCTAGTGCAGTTTTCTTCTTAAATAAGTGAGGATCTGCAGGGGGGGGGGGGGGGGGGGAGCAGCTGGAGGGGTGAATGGGGGAACAAAGGGGACATATAGAATACTTTCAACAATAAAGATTTTTTAAAAAGGGAGGCGTCCCCCCAAGCTGCAGAATGCCAAGGTTCTCTGCCCGTCCCTTTCCATGGGAACCCACCCACTTCTCTCCTCCCAGGCTCAGCCTGTTGCCTTCCTTCCCTAGAATTTGAATTCCCACCAAACCCCTTGTCTGTATCCTGTGCTTGGCAACAGCTTCCAACCAGGTGTCCCCCCAGCTTTGCTCTGGGACTTGCTCCCTCCTCCTAGTACAGGGCTGGAGGCCGGAAAGGCAGAAAGGCCCTTGCTGGTGGTTAAAATGCCTTCTTCCCCTTGGTCTCTTCTGCTCCGTGACCTCTGCCTCCACTCAGCAGTCCACCTCCCTGTGGACATACCCTGGGCTCCATTTAGAAATGTCACCTTTCTGACCACAGCCTTCCCCTCTGCCCCCTGCCCTCCGAAGCCTTGCTGGAGCCTTCAGGGCTGACTCCAGCTACCACCTTCCCGTCTCAAAGGCCTCCTGTCCAGACTGGATCCCTTGACCCTTCTCCAGCGGCTCTAATTACCCTGTTCCTTGGCCCCAGGTAATCCATGTCCTGTCAGGCCATGGCTGTGGGCCAACCAGCGGTCCATCTTCTGCTTTTGCTCCAGGGGAGCTGGAGGGCACATGCTTGGGTTGTGGGCTCAGTCCCCACATGGGAGCCTGTCAGAAGCAGCTGATCAGTTTCTCTAGCATCACTGATGTTTCTATCTCCCACTCCCTTCCTTTTTGAAATCAATAAAAATATAAATATATTAAAAATTGAAAGCAAAACAGTGATCAGATTTTTATATACATGTACGTATTTTTGTAAGTGTAATCATGTTTGACTCCCTTATGTTTCATGTTTCCATTTTTTAATTCTATATGGAGAATGAGGCACTAGTTTTTTAGGGATTAGAGCCCTTAAAACAGTGGTTCTCAACCATGGCTGCACATTAGGATCACCTGGGAATCTTTTTAAAATCCTGATTTCTGGGCCTCATCCTCCGGAAGTTCTGTTTCTTTCTTACTAATGTTGTGCCCCCCCCCCCCCCCCCCCATAACGAAGAAACAATTTCCAGAGGATGAGGCCCAGGAGTCTAGGCCTCATGTCTGAGGCCTGAGACCTGTTCTACGCAGCCTCTGAGCCCAATTGCAGTTGTCAATCAAGTAGAACAAGGCAACATTTAATAGGAACAAACATGAGGGCCTGCTGTTAGGTCCACAGTGACATCTACACACATACACAGTGAAGGAACATGGATTGGGCAATAGCAAACCGTGTGGGGGAAAACCCCACAAAAAACCCTTAGGGGTCCCGGGGGACAGTGCTGTAACCACCAAAACCACAGGCCCGGAGGACGAGGGTTTGGGGAGGGAACCCCAGATCATATGAGACATAACAGAAACTGAGGGCACTACTTAGCCCAAAGAAGCCTCCACTGGCCTGGTGGTGGAACAGGAATTACACTCAGTTAGTGGAGGGACCGGGTGTGGAGGCAAACGGTACAGGATCCTAAAGCCTGGAAATGCAGTGGCTTTGCTTGTGGAAAAAATTTTTAAACTTTTGATTTTATAAAGGAAAGGAGGGACTGATTTGTTGTTCCACTTATTCACGTGCTCATTGGCTGATTCTTATATGCGCCCGGACTGGGGATGGAACCCGCAACCTTGGAATAAGACTCTAACCACTGAACATCCAACCAAGGTTTGCTTGTGGAAATGTTTAATTCCTGTGTTCTCTCTTCCACATTGCCATTTCACAAAAGGGCTCTTGTAGAGGCAAAGTGGGCATCAACACCGCTATAGCTTTAAAACTTTTGTTATCTTTTTAATATACTCTTACTGATTTCAGAGGGATAGAAACATCAATGGCTGCCTCCTGCACGCCCCCTACTGGGGATCGAGCCTGTAACTCAGGCAATGTGCCTCTGACTGGAATTGAACCCAGGACCCTGCTCTATCCACTGAGCAAAACAGTCTAGGGCAGCAGTTCTCAATCCTTTGGGGGTCGAATGACCCTTTCACAGGGGTCGCCTAAGACCATCGGAAAACACATATATAATTACATATTGTTTTTGTGATTAATCATTATGCTTTAATTATGTTCCATCTGTAACAATGAAAATACATCCTGCATATCAGATATTTACATGACGATTCATAACAGTAGCAACATTACAGTTATGAAGTAGCAAGGAAAATAATGTTATGGTTGGGGGTCACCACAACATGAGGAACTGCATTAAAGGGTCGAGTCATTAGGAAGGTTGAGAATCACTGGTCTAGGGCAAGCTTTTAAGCTTTTATTTCTTGACTGAATTCCAGCAACAGCCATTACCAGAATCACCACTCTAGACCTTTATTTTTTTTAATATATTTTTTCATTTCAGAGAGGAAGGGAGGATAGAAACAGCAATGAGAGAACCATTGACTGGATGCCTTCCGCATGGCCCCCACTAAGGCTCGAGGCTACCACCCGGGCATAAGGCCCGACTGGGTTCATAGGCTGACGCTCAACCACTGAGCCACGCCTGCTGGGCATCTCTAGAACTTTATACGGTCCTTGCTGGTCCTGTCTTCCTTCCCAGTCTTGTCTGTCCACGGCTGTGGCGCTCTGTGCCAGACCCTCACGTGCCTCTTTAGCTTCGTTTACAGACCTTGTTTCTCCCACCTGAAATGCCTTGCCCGCCCCTTTGTCTCAGTAGGACACAGGCCACTGAGAAGTGGCTGGACATGCGCAATGGTAGCTCTAATCATTTCCTCAATCCCTTGCCCAAATACTGTCTACTCCGATCTTCAGCCTTTTAAATGAACCTTGACGGGGTTCTATCATTTCCCTTACCTAGAACTTTCCTTGCCTCTGTACTGCTAGCCCCTCTAGCGCAGGTCCTAGGCTTTATTCATCTTTGCATCCTTAGCACCTGTCACAGTGCCTGGACTATAGGAGGAACTCAGTGAATGGCTGATGGAATTAATGAAGATTTTTCTTTCCTATTCCCTTCTGCAACTGGCACAGCTTTTGTAATAAGAATTAAATCTGGTCTTTTTAAAAAGGCCCAGCCCTAACCGGTTTGGCTCAGTGGATAGAGCGTCGGCCTGCGGACTGAAGGGTCCCAGGTTTGATTCTGGTCAAGGGCATGTACCTTGGTTGCAGGCACATCCCCAGTAGGGGGTGTGCAGGAGGCAGCTGATCGAGGTTTCTCATTGATGTTTCTAACTCTCTATCCCCCTCCCTTCCTCTCTGTAAAATATCAATAAAATATATATATTTTTAAAAGGCCCAGAAACTCTTGTTGGGCAGCTCCTTGCCCATCCAAGACTCCGGAGAATCCTTTCTTGGCCTCTCCAGAGCGCAGAGACCCTTAGAATGGACATAAGTTACTGAGAAGTGGCTGGACACGCCTAATTCTTATTTTGGAGGGCTCCAACCTCTGAGAACTTGATGAAAATCAGACCCTTTCCCCAGGAAAATGCACTCACACACACAATTTTCCACCTTAGTTCTGGACTCCAAATACCTACCAGTCTCTAGGACTCCGAATCCACCCTCACTGCCAGCCTCCTCCCCAGTCCCAGCCCCAGAGGTGAAGAACTGCCTACCCCAGAGGCACTCAGGAGGTGAGGGCCTGGTCTGGCGCTGTATCTTCGTGGCTAGCCCCACTCACCTGTTCTAGAGTGCTGCTATTATAAACTCATGGCCTCTGCCTGGGACCTCCAGGAGGGTAGATGCTGAGAAGAAATGGACATTTCACAAAAGCAGGGGGAGGCAAGCTGGGAACAGAAACCCCAGCCACTGAAAGGGGAACAAGCCTTATTACCCAGCTCTTCCTCTGGGCGGCTGGACCTCGTCACCCAGTTCACTGCACCAAACACGGGGAAGACCAAGAGCAGACGCATTTATTACCAACACAAGCACTACACGCCCCGCCCCGCCCCACCCCAGCCTGAGGGTGACGCGAGGTCCTTGGGTGGAAGGAAGAATCGTTTGGAGGGAAGTGGCTCCTGGGACACAGCCTCGGCTGGGTGGGTGAAAGGAAGGGCCACGGCAGGGACTAGATCCAGGTCATCCTTGGGCCCGAGAAACCCTAAGTGGGAGTGGGTGCCAGCTAAGGATTTTCACCACTCCTCCAGCATGTCTAGGAGTCATGGTTGAGCCTGATACTAGCTCCCTCTACGAGAAGACATACACAACCAGGCTATCCACCTCAGAGTCCCTACTCCTCAGGGTCTCCACAAAAACATGGTGTGGCAGACAAGGCAGTCCTTAGAGTCTGCTGACTGATGCAAGCCAGATCCTGAGTGGACCACAATATTCCTAGCACCCTCCAAAAGGCACCCACTGGCAAGGGCTGCCCCAAGGGGCACTGCCACCAGCCTGGCTCAAACCCAGCCTGGGCTAGGAATGTTGCTGCTCGACCGCCTTCAGACCACCTGGACTTCTGGTTCCCAGCTACTCCCTGAAGCTTCTCCATGATGCCCCTGAGGGGGACTCAGGGGCTGGCGGGGGACTCTCCCGGGGCTTTGGACAGCACATAGTAGACAATCTCCTGGGCATTGGCCTGATTCACCACATGGATGACAGGACTGGAGGTGTCCTGAGAGGCCGAGAGGCTGTCCTCCCCACCTCGGCCCTCCTCTTCCGCCTCGTGCTGGGGCCCTGACTCCCCGGGTACTGTTTCTAGAATGATGCTCTGTAGGCTGCTCTCGTTCAGGGCCGCTCCCAGGTCCGAGCCTTCCTGCGGTTGCCGCAGCAGTTGCTGTGTCAGTTCCACACTTTCATAGCGAACCAGCTGCAGCCGCATGTAGCCGTCCTCATGCTCCTTGTACCTGGGGAAGCAGGAGTGCACAGGGCAGCAAGCACGGGCGGGCCATAGAAATGGTGGGCGTGGCAAGTAAGGAACAAACTCAAGGTTTGTTGAGGCAGCCCTGGGATTCTAAGGGATGGAGTTGAAGACAGAGAGATTTTTATTAGGATATAAAAGCAAGAGGGAAGAATCATTACTCAAAATGGAAACTTTTATGTAGAAACCCAGAGGGTGGGGGGTGAGGGAGGAAGGGGGAAAAATGAGAAATTATTAGTGGAGGGTGAGGTCAAGGAGCTACGGTTCTGGACCTTTCGGCTCTACTTCTATTTTGGCTGCAGGACTTTGAGCACCGTTTATTGGGTTTGTCACTGTCTTGAATTCAAAAGTCAGAAAAATAATCTTTGCCTCACTCACTGCTATTCTTGGGGTTCCTTGAGCCTAAATAGGAATGGAGGGCATCAAAGCACTATCAAATTAAAAATTTTAATTTGAATATGGGAAAAAATGTGTGAATCTATGGGAAGGTTGAGACATACCGAAAACGGGGGTGCCCTGAGGGCCACTTGAACTGGTGCTTCTTGCGAAGATGTACGGTGAGGTTGTTACCCCTGGTGAAGCATTTGTCACACACGTGGCATTTGTACCTTGGCTCTGAGTAACCCTGATGGGCGGGGAGAGGGAGGTCAGCTCTTCAGCCCCCCCCCCACCCCCCCCGCTGACCCTTCCCACCCCAGCCCCACTCACTTCATGCACTTTCCGGTAATGGGACTTGACGGAGCAGAGGGCTCGGGCGCTGAAGTTGCAGTTCTCAAAATCACACCTGTAGGCTGGCTCCTTGCTATGGGTATCCAGGTGCTTCCGGAGGTCGATCAGATTCTTGCAGCTGCCAGGAGAGGTCAGGAGGGTGGGAGGACGTGAGGATTCTAGAACACCAGGTCTGTGATTTCCGGCCCCTAGTTCCCCTTACCTGTAGTCACAACAGTCGCATTTAAAGGGCCGGTCCTCGCTGTGGCGAAAGCGCATGTGGTTGCGGAGGGAGGATGGCAGGGGACAGGTCATATCGCACAGAGGGCACTTGTAGTGGTTCACTGAGGAGCAGAGGAGGCTGTGATCTGAGGGCCAGGGGAACCTTGGGGGTGGGCAGGGAGGCTGGTGGTGCCCAATTACTCACCATGGTTACGCATGTGGTCCCGCAACAGCCTCTCAGTGGCAAACCTCTTGGAGCAGTGAGAGCACTGGAAGCGTTGCTCTGGGGCGGGGCAGGAAAAGAAAGGGTGGCTGCAGAAGATGGTGGAGGTAGAGGGGAGAGCGAGTCCCAGAGAGGGGAGCCTCCCAGGCAAAAGGGAACCACCCGGAGGAGACAAGGGGAGTTCAGGGAACTGGGTCGGACACAGTATCACGGAAGGAGCGTGGGACTTGGCATGGAGAACCTGAGTTAGAATCCCGGCTTGCACACTTACTAGCTGTGTGGTCTCGAGTAAGTGATTTTAAGCTCTCTGAGCCTTAGCTTCCTCATCTGCGAAAAGGGGATAAGAGGCCTGCCTCATGGGGCTGCTGTGCAGACTCGCTAAGGCGGCTGACAGGCACAGGCAGCTCGGAGCAGCAACGTCTAATAACTCCGAGTCCGCAGAGACTGGGCAGGTGCCTGAGCCCTACAGGTAGATGCAGCAAGTTGCATCTACCCCTGGAAATATGCCCCCAACCCCACAGGCTAAACAGCCTGCACCCACGTCTTCTGACTGCTTACGATCCAGTGAGGTCTGGCGACGGATGTGGTCTAAGAACTTGGTGTTGTTGGCAAACATGCCCCCGCAGGTGGGGCAGGCCGCCACCTTCTCCTGGGTGTGGCTGCGGAGGTGCTCGCGAAGCTTACAGTGGTCCTTAAAGGTACAGGTACAGCCTGGGAAGGAAAGGCCAGTCATGCTCCAGCACAAACCCGCGGCGTAGGCTCTGGACCCCCAAGTCTCTCCAGAAGCAGCCAGCTGTGCCCTGCAGGACCATCCCAGCTGCTCTAGCCCTTCAGCAATCCCGCGGGTTTCTTCAGAGGCCAGAAGCTAAGGAGTGACCCTACCTTTCCAGCCACACAGCACCACGTGGTTGTCCTTGCCCACGGCCTTGTATTCACAGCACAGGCTATGCGCTTCCACGTGCCGGTAGAACCACTCAGGATTGTCGAAGGCGCTCTGTGCCAGGAGCAACTTGGGGTAAGAACTGAGGGTGGGCGGAGGGACTCTTACCCCCATGTGCCCAAAGGGGACCGCTTGGCTCCCTCCCAGATTAACTCTGTGAGGACGGGGATGTTTGAGCAAGGGAGCTACCCAGACATGAAGGAGATACTAGCAGGAGCCTCAGGAATATAAGGGTCCAAAGGAAGAATCAAACCTGCAACTTTCTCCCACCCCTATTTCTGGCAACTGCCTGCTGACCTCACAGTGCTCCCACAGACACAGGAAGTGGTCAGGGATGTCAGGGATGATGTTGCGGCTGTGGAAGTCCAGGATGCAAGGGCTGAGGTCGGCCTGGCTCTGCAGGGCCTGCAGCCCCCACTGCTTCAGCTTCGTGTGGTAGCAGTGGAAGTAGACGTGGCGGACAAGGTCAGCAGAACTGTCCAGAGAACAAAAGCCACACTCCTGCCATAAGCAGGAGAATTCTTCCTCTGCAGAAAGGGGTTTAGAGAGAACATGATGCTTCTGACGCTCGCTCTCCTTCCACCTGTGGCACTTAGCAGCAGGTGAGGAGGCTGCACCCTCACCGAACTGCCAGTCATTCAGCAACATTGACCACCATTGCGTGCCAAGTGCTGGGAATGTCACAAGGAACGAGTCCCAGCCTTACACAGCTTCCAGCCAGAGTGGAAAAGCATGAATCAAATAATCACATGTATCATTACAAACTGTGACCAATCGTAAGTTCTCTGCAGGTGGCGGCACGGCACTACAAAATAAACACAGGGAGACGGGTGTCCTGGAGCGCCCCGTGCTAAGATCTGACGGGCGAGTGTCTATAAGAGAGTGGAGAAGTGTGATCGAGGCAGAGGGACCTTGGAGCGCCCCGTGCTAAGATCTGACGGGCGAGTGTCTATAAGAGAGTGGAGAAGTGTGATCGAGGCAGAGGGACCTTGGAGTGCCCCGTGCTAAGATCTGACGGGCGAGTGTCTATAAGAGAGTGGAGAAGTGTGATCGAGGCAGAGGGACCTTGGAGCGCCCCGTGCTAAGATCTGACGGGCGAGTGTCTATAAGAGAGTGGAGAAGTGTGATCGAGGCAGAGGGACCTTGGAGTGCCCCGTGCTAAGATCTGACGGGCGAGTGTCTATAAGAGAGTGGAGAAGTGTGATCGAGGCAGAGGGACCTTGGAGTGCCCCGTGCTAAGATCTGACGGGCGAGTGTCTATAAGAGAGTGGAGAAGTGTGATCGAGGCAGAGGGACCTTGGAGTGCCCCGTGCTAAGATCTGACGGGCGAGTGTCTATAAGAGAGTGGAGAAGTGTGATCGAGGCAGAGGGACGGTGTGTGCAAGTCCCAGCGCCAGACGCTCAGCGGCGGGTGAGTGGCATGCAGCTCCCTGGCTGAGTGTCCGCTGCTCCCTGTGGAAGATGCTGCTTCCCGACCGGGACCGCCCTGCTCCTTGTTCAAACTGCAAACCCTTCTTCCTCCCAGGTTCTGCTCAAGATCTGTCTTCTCCAGGAAGGCCCGCCAACCATTCAATCTAAGCACCATATTTTCAATGTTTATACGGGTTTACTTGTTTTGAAAAGTAGATACTTTTGAAAATATAATAATCCCCTAATTTCTCTTTTGTGTAAATATCATTTGGCTTTTGACACTGTTAGTTACATATTTCAGTCACGACTTCAAACAGAATTTGAAGGGAGCGATCTCTGTACTTTCTATATTTCAAACTCTGCTGTGACCTATTAGTGGGTGGCGAAATCAATTTAGGGGATTGCAAACCACATTTTTTTCTTTCTTTCTTGTAATCCTCACCCAAGGACACGCTTGGAGAGAGAGGAGGAAATGAGGGAGGGAAAGAAGAAGACATTGATGTGAAAGAGAAACACCAATCAGTTGCCTTCTGTCCAGGAATCGAACCCGCAACCACGTGTGTGACCTGACCGGAAATCGAACCGGCAACTTTCGGGGTGAAGGACAACGCTCAACCAATCAAGTCACACCAGCCAGGCCACACTTTTTTCTTTAAAAAAAAAAATAGAATAAGAGAACACTTCAGAGAGCATTTAATAAAGTTAAACATTTTTTCCAAATGTTTTTTAACTTTTTTTTTTTAAAGGGGAGAATGATTTTTGAACGACGATTTTTATTTCTATTTTTTTATCATTTTTAAAAAAATCTATTTTTATTGATTTTTTACAGAGAGGAAGGGAGAGGGATAGAGAGTTAGAAACATCGATCAGCTGCCTCCTGCACACTCCCTACTGGGTATGTGCCCGCAACCAAGGTACATGCCCTTGACCAGAATCAAACCTGGGACCCTTGAGTCCACAGGCTGACACTCTATCCACTGAGCCAAACCGGTTAGGGCTGTTTTTTAACTCTTGTGTATAGGGTTGTGATGTAAAATGTATTCTTAATTGGTAGTCACACTAAAAAAAAGAGAGAGAAAAACACTTACCAGGGAGTGAAAACAGCAGGATGCCAACAGCTTGTACAATATAAAAGGAAAGTCAGCCCTGGCTGGTGTGGCTCAGTGGATAGAGTGTCAGCCTGCAGACTGAAGGGTCCTGGGTTCGATTCTGGTCAAGGGCACATGCCTGGGTTGCGGGCTTAATCCCCAGTGTGGGGTGTGCAGGGGGCAGCCAATCAATGATTCTCTCTCATCAATGATGTTTCTATCTCCCTCTACCTTCCTCTCTGAAATCAACAACAAAATATATACATACATATATATATACATACATATATATATATACACATATATACGTGTGTGTGTGTATATGTGTGTGTGTATATGTGTGTGTGTGTGTGTATGTATGTATGTGTATGTATGTATGTATGTGTATATATATATATATATGTATATATATATATATATATATATATATATAAAAACTAGTGCCCCGGCACACGGATTCGTGAACATTGAAAGGAAATTAATTAGAAGGTGGCTGGCAGGACTGGGTGAGACAGGCTAGACATGCCCTAGAGCCAACCTCCCGTGGTCCCTCCCTGGTTGGTGGCACCTGGGGTGGCCCTGCAGCTCGAAGGGCATCTGCGGAGTGAGTGGGGTCCCTCTGACAGGTGGTGTCCCTCGGCCTGGCCTGTGGGGATTGGGCCTAAACTGACTCTCCAACATCCCCCGAGGGGTCCCGGATTGTGAAAGGGCAGTTCTTGGGTGATGTGCCCAAGAATCAGGCTCCCTCCTCTCTGGCTCCAGGGTACATCACCCAAGAACCACTGCTGCCAAGTCACCACAGCTTGGCAGCTTCTGTGTTGCGCATCTGCCCCCTGGTGGTCAGTGCGCATCATACCTACAGGCTGGTCAGATGGTCACTTAACCTTTTATATATATACTAGAGGCCCGGTGCACAAAAATTTGTGCACTCGGGGAGGAGGGGGGGTCCCTCAGCCCGGCCTGTGCCCTCTCGCGGTCTGGGACCCCTCGGGAGATAACGACCTGCTGGCTTAGGCCTGCTCCCGGGTGGCAGAGGGCAGGCCCAATCCCTAGGTGCAGCCCCTGGTCGGGCTCAGAGCAGGGCTAATTGGGGAGTTGGGGTGTCGCCCCCTGTCATGCACAGAGCAGGGCGGATCGGGAGGTTGCGATGCCACCCTCAGTCATGATCAGGGTAGGGCCGATTGGGGGGTTGGGGCACCGCCCCGTCACACTCAAGGCAGGGTCGATGGGGAGGTTGTGGCGCCACCCCCTGTCACGCACAGAGCAGGGCCCATCAGGGGGGTTGGGGCTCCGTACGCTGTCACACACAGAGTAGGGCCCATTAGGGGGTTGGGGAGCTCCCCCCTGTCACGCACAGAGCAGGGCCCATCCAGGGGTTGGGGCTCCGTACCCTGTCATGCACAGAGCAGGGCCCATCAGGGGGTTGAGGCGCCGTCACTGTCACACTCAGGGTAGGGCCGATGGGGAGGTTATGGCTCTACCCCATCACACACAGAGCAGGGCCCGTGGGGGGGGGGTTGGGGTGCTGCCCTGTATCACCCACAGAGCAGGGCCAATCAGGGGGTTGGGGCGTCTTCCCCTGTCAGGAACAGAGCAGGGCAGATAGGGTGGTTGTGGCCCCGCCCCGTCACACACAGAGCCGCAGGGCGATCAGGGGATTTGGGCACTGCCCCCTGTCACGCTGATCCCGGTGCTGGGAGGCATATTACCCTTTTACTATATAGGATAGAGGCCTGGTGCATGGGTGGGGGCCGGCTGGTTTGCCCTGAAGGGTGTCCTGGATCAGGGTGGGGGTCCCCACTGGGGTGCCTGGCCAGCCTGGGTGAGGGGATGATGGCTGTTTGCAGTTGGTCACACACCCTTCAGGGTGGGGGTCCCTACTGGGGTGCCTGGCCAGTCTGGGTGAGGGGCTGAGGGCTGTTTTCAGGCTGGCGGGTGACGGAAGCTCCCAACCGCTCCTTTTTTTCTTTTCTTTTTAATCCTGGGCCAGCTTTAGCTCTGGCTCCAGCTCTGAGGCCTCTGCTGCTGAAAGCAGGTATCTGGTTTGTTTGGGTTCTATAATCGAAACACTGTTTCAACTCCAGCTGTGAGATCCCGGCTGGCTGAAAGCAGGTTTCTGGGGTTTTGTTTAGCTTCTATATTGGTAACAATGTTTCAAACTGCAAGCTCAGAGGCCGGCAAGGCAGGCGGGGAACGTTGGTTTCCTCTGTCACTGAAGCAAGCAAGCCTCATGTTAGCTTCAAGCTGCCGGCTGCCATCTTGGCTGGCAGTTAATTTGCATATCACCCTGATTAGCCAATGGGAAGGGTAGCGGATGTACAGCTAATTGCCATGTTTCTCTTTTATCAGATAGGATATATATAGAAGATAGGTAAATAAATAAATAACAGGAAAACCAGGCTTGAAGATCAGCCGCTATCATGAACAACACGGTAACTATGCAGATCAGGAAGTTCATGACTAACAGAATACTTTAACGAAACAAAGGGTCGCTGACATCCTTTTCCCTGGGAAGTCAACAGTTCCTAAGACAGAAATTCAGGAAAAACTAGCCAAAATGTACAAGACCACACCAGATGTCATCTCTACGTTTAGATTCAGAATCCATTTTGGTGGTGGTACCACAACTAACTAGCTTCGTCATGTTTTATTTAACTTAAAAAAATATTTTTATTGATTTGAGAGAGGAAGGGAGAGGGAGAGATAGAAACATCAATGATGAAAGAATCATCTTCACTCCCCACACTGGGGATTGAGCCCGCAACCTGGGCATGTCACTGACTGGGAACCAAACCGTGACCTCCTGGTTCATAGGTCAACGCTCAACCACTGACACACCAGCTGGGCATGTCATGATTTGTTCCTGGGATTACTCAAAGAAAAATGAACCCAAACAGACTAGCAAGTCGTGACCTATATGAAAAGAAGACCTTAAGAAAAGAATTGAGCCGAAACCGGTTTAGCTCAGTGGATAGAGCGTCGGCCTGCGGACTGAGATGTGCCTGGGTTGCGGGCACATCCCCAGTGGGAGATGTGCAGGAGGCAGCTGATCGATGTTTCTCTCTCATCGATGTTTCTAACTCTCTCTCTCTCTCCCTTTCTCTCTGTAAAAAATCAATAAAATATATTTAAAAAAGAAAAAAAAAAGAAAAGAAAAGAATTGGGAAAGGAATGCAAGGACAGAATGAAGAAAGCCAGGGAACTACAAAGGCCAGTGTTGGTGCTGCAAACAGTGGGCTGGAGGCAGGACAATAGGAGTAAAGGTTCTTCAGTGACTTTTTCTGTGGTGACTGCAGATTTTCCATGAGAGGATTAATGAATTAAGAATTTTTATGTGTCTGGTTGTTTAGAAATACATATAAAAATATCAGTTATCACATGTAGCGAGAGGTCAAAAAGAATGTTCACAAAAGTACTGTCAATAATTGCCTTTTGATGGGAAGATAGCAGATTCATGTTGAAAATCCTTGTCCAATGAGTTTTCTATGCGTCTACAATGTTTTTATAAACAACAAAAGCAC